>NC_090925.1:560389657-560547157 GCF_040938575.1 Ambystoma mexicanum
CATTCAATCCCAAAATGTAATTAGGCATATTTGAAAAAAAAACAGATGATACTTAAAATATCAATTGTTTTATCCTAACCAGCCTATGCATTATGTGGCCCCACAAGTTTTCACCGTCAGCTTAATGATAGTGAGGTCTGTGGTATTTAAAATCGTTTTTTTTCCATTACCATCATACTTATAATAACATCCTGAGATTAAACATTGTCATACTGTTTTACTCTTATACGCTGACTCATCGTTTTATTATACTTTTAATAACCTGGAGATGAACACTTAATCTGCACATTTTAATGGAAAATGTTATAATCTACAGAGCTTTTCAACTTTAAGACAAAAAGTAAGCACCGCATGGTTGCCATGGAGAGGACGAGGTGAGATGCCAATTTTCTTCAGTCACATTAAGCATTCGGTTTTGCAGAATTTAAACCGGAATCGGGGACGTCGATTGATCTGACGAGGTTGTCAATCTGGTGTTTCTTTTCTGCACAAACATTTGCTACCAATTTACCCTAGCACACAGAAATACTTTGTTTACGTTTTTAAATCAAAGTCCTGTGATATGAAGTGTTCAGCACTTCCGTACAATAACTCGGCATGCATATTGCTAGCAAATCTGCGACTAATTTCAAATAAGATCTTGTGGAAAAAAAGGATTAGAAATGATAATTAGTGTTTGAAAAGCACGTTTTAATGAAACAGAACAATGTCAGTAACATTTTGTGTTGAATAATTGATTTGAATAATTATATCAACAAACGACAAGTAGTTGCTTGGCCTGAACAGTGTGGGGGTGGGGCGGGGTGATTGCTTTGGGGGTCCTTTGTACCCTTCGGCCCCCTCGGGCCCCTCTGTCGTGTCCTAGAGTGCCCCACCTACCGATCGCTTGGCAGTGATGAGCTTGCTAATTAAATCAATGTACATACATTCGTGGACGTGGCAACACACAGGCACCACTCGCTTTAGCCCACATATGTAACCACACACAGATCCCGGGCATCGCACACCCTTGCACTTCCTTCCAGAGGATTCCCGAATCCAGATTTAAGCTCCGGGCACAGGTGGAATACACAATCACTGCATGGAAAGGTTTCAATGCATGCATCCGGATTATGATGCATGTGTGCGCATGCGGCTGAGTGAGTGAGCATTCGTTTGCGAGCAATGCATGCAGTTCCGTGACTCTGTGTCTATGCCCCATTAGCATCAGTTTATTTTGCAAGTGGCACGCTGCCATATATTTTGCTCCGAGGCATCATGCTCTTCACAGTAGTATGCTGGCATGTATTGTGAGCAACATCATGAAAGTGTTTTGCAGTAAGGAAGTAGGAAATGTTTAGGCACAGGTGTTATGAAAACAACAATTTCGAATACAAATATTTGAGCATATGGCGTGAACGTGATTAGTTATTAAAAAAAATGGTTTCATTGTATAGGCCCGGATCAGAAAACAGTACATACTGTTATATCCGCCCTACGTCCCGCAGCGCGGTGACGTAGGGCAGCTTAATAAAAGCCCCGCCCCCTCGAGTGGGGAGCAGTTCCGGGCAAAGCGAAACCAGCGTGTGCGTGTGTTCTTTTACAGCGCTCCTGCCCAGGCCGCGCTCCAGCCCACGCGGCCTCCTGGACCGGAGCCAGCCCCTTCGTGCTGGGCCTCCGGAGAACACAACAATGGCGACGAGGTGAGCGAGCATCCACGCGCTCCACCACGACTTTGCACGCGGAAGCCACACGGATGCTCCGTGTGAATTTTTGGACACCCGGTGGGGGTCCCCACGGTCACGTGACCCCCGCCCCCCCAAAAAAAAAAAAAAAAAAAAAAAAAAATTTTTCTTCATTCCCCTCCCACACCTCATCCTCAGGGGGTGAAATTTTTTTTTTTTTTTTTTTCTGCTCTTCTCGTGTCATCCCAGTCATCCCAGTCATCACCTGCAAAACGTCTCCTGCATGGAACACAGGCCACGAAGCGTCAATCCATCGGAGTACAAGTGCCGGCAGGACACTGCCCTAACACAGGGCGCGCACGAACCCAGAAGGCAGTGAATCGGTGATCAGGCAAACGCCACACCATGGCGACTGGGTCATCGACCCCTGGACCCTCCACACCGTCCAGGATGGCGGCAAACCTGTCTATGGCGTCACCACCGCCTCGCACGCAGGGGAGTTCATCGACGTTGATCCAACCATTCGACCCATTCACAGACCCATCGTCCAGTGGGCCCAGATGGCAGCTATGGCTACAGAAGTTTGAGATGGCCATGGAATGTAAGGACGTCACGTCATCCAGAAAAATGAAAGCTCATCTACTCCTCAGTGTGGGCGACGAGGTGCTGCGCATCTTTAACTCTTTGGATGTGGGTGACGGCCAAGATGCATACCGGAGTGTGAAGGACGCTCTAACAGCACACTTTCTCCCGCAACTAAATCCAGACTATGAGACTTTTATCTTTTGCACAACCATCCAGGCCCCCGATGAGACTCTCGATGCCTACCACACGAGGCTGAGGAAGCTGGCCATGTCATGTGAGTTTACGAACACTGAAAGGGAGATCAGGAGGCAAATCATAAATGGAATCCACTCGGAGAAGCTGAGGCGTCTCGTGCTCAGTGAAAAGGGCATCCCTCTACAACGCATCCTGGAACTGGGTCGACAGAGGGAGCTTGCCCACTCCAGGCCGCCAACATGGAAGTGACCCTACAAAAACTCCAGCCGTCATTTTCCACAGCGATGGTTGCTCAAATCTCGGACAGACAATCAACGAGGAGCGAAAGTGGCAGCGGCTACACCCAGAACAGGGGGCAGCCTCGAGCACCAGGACCAACCGAATGTGGATGGTGTGGCGGTCAAAGGCACGGAAGGCGAAACTGCCCGGCGCAAGGCACCACGTGCGGAGCATGCGGCAGGAAGGATCACTACGCGAAAGTGTGCAGATCTGTGAACACGCCACTGCAGCCTCCACAAGGATCCCAGGAAAAAGGGTCATCGGAAAAAAAGAAACAAGCCAGCGCGAGGAGGGTAGCGGTAGTCAACTCCTCGATAGAAGAAGAAGGGGATGACCTCTCAGCCCTACGACAAACAGCAGGCACTGAGAACGAAGGAAAGGGCCGAAAGGTGTACTTAGTATCGACACTAAACCAAGAGCCAGCAGCGTCGAAAAGAACCGCCAGGCGACGAAAATGCATGGTGAACATACAAGGCCAGGACATACAAATGACCATTGACACGGGGGCCTCGGTAAACGTCATGCCAACCACCGTTTTTCAAACCCTCGCACCACGACCCGAGCTAAAATCCACAGACACTCGGTTGTTTGCCTACGGCAGTCGGAAACCTCTACCAGTCATCGGGAGGTTCCGCACCACTCTTGGGCATGGGGAACAGAAATTATGGTCGAAGATCTATGTTGTCAAGGCGGGAATTGAAAGCCTGCTGAGCGGTGATGCGGCTGAAGACCTGGGCGTGGTCAAATTCATATGCCACGTTGACGACACATCCGAGGTTGAGAACTTCCTCAGGCAACACCCCAAGCTACAAAGGGGGATAGGCTGTCTCAAAGGAAAGACCATCAAACTACATATTGATCAATCAGTGCAACCACGTGCGGTAAGACACCGAAGGACACCCTTCCACATGAGGGAACAAGTTGAGAAGGAGCTAAGGTCGCTCGAAGCCGCTGGTATTATTGAAGAAGTCACGGGACCAACACCGTGGGTTTCCCCGATGGTGGTCACCCGGAAGCCCAAACAGCCAGGAAAAGTCCGGATCTGCATTGACATGCGCCTGCCCAATGCAGCCATCAAAAGAGAGCGACACATAACGCCTACAATTGACGAAATCATCACTGACCTCACTGGATCGTATGTGTTCTCGAAGGTAGACCTAAAGGCGGGGTACCACCAGCTGAAGCTACACAGAGAGTCGCGCTATATCACCACGTTCTCAACCCACCTAGGTCTGAGTAGGTACAAGCGCCTGAGTTTCGGCATATCGTCGGCCGCGGAGGTTTTTCAACAGACCATCCAGGAGGTCATCAGAGGCATACCAGGGGTATTGAACGTGAGCGATGACATCCTAATACATGCACCGGACACCAAGGAACACATCATGAGACTCAAGACACTACTGGGCAGGCTGGAAAGCGCCGGACTCACAATCCATCGAGAGAAGTGCGAATTCCTAAAACCGGAAATAACTTTTTTTGGATACAGGTTCGACCGCACCGGCATATCACCTGATCCCCAGAAAGTGGCGGACATACAAGCTGCCAGCCCCCCCACGACTCCCACCGAGGTGCGCAGTTTCCTGGGAATGGCCACCTACTGTGGCAGATTCATTCGGAACTTAGCAACCCTATCCGAACCGCTGCGGGAACTAACAAAGGCCAGCACCAAATGGGACTGGGGGCCCGAATGCCAGCAAGCCTTTGAGAGCATAAAAGACTCCCTGTCGACTGATACCAAGATGGCCTACTACGACACGGACCTCACGACCGAACTATTTGTGGATGCTAACCCTGTCGGACTTGGAGCAATCCTGATGCAGGTCACGAAGGAGGGCACCAAAAGGTCAATTGCATATGAATCCAGGGCGCACACACCAACGGAACAAAGGTACTCCCATATAGAAAAGGAGGCCATCGCCGTTCTATGGGGGTGTCGACACTTCCACATGTACCTATACGGGCGTAAGTTCACGGCGATCACCGACCACAAGCCCCTACTACCAATCTTCATTGGGTCATTGGCACACCCACCAGCCAGAATCACCAAGTGGTTACTACACCTCCAGCAATATGATTTCGAACTTGTCTACCAACCGGGCAGTGGCAACCCCGCGGACTTCCTGTCAAGACACCCACGACCAGCCACCCAGCAGGAAGTGCTAGTCGCCGAAGAAACGGAGGAGCACATTTGTCAAGTAGTCCACACCATGAGGCCCAAGGCAATAAACATTGAGGACATTGCAACAGAAACCCAGAATGACCCCTGTTGCGATCTGGTAAAAGATGCCATCATTTCAGGCAACTGGAAAGACTTCATGTCGCACACACGCAACAGAACCGAGGGGGACAAGGAGTTCCTAGCAGGCATGTTCACGGTTCGGCAAGACCTCTCAATCACGGAGGGAGGGCTCCTGCTAAGGGGTGACCGCATCATCATACCCCCGAGGCTGCAGGACAGGATAGTGGCTCTAGCGCATGAAGGACACCAAGGGCTGGCAAGAACAAAGGCACGGATCAGACACAGGGTATGGTTCCCTCACATCGACAATCGTGTTGAGGACCTAGTGAACACATGCCTACCCTGCCAAATAACGAGTGGACCACCGGACCCAGAACCGATCCTATCGGCCGAGCGTGGCCGGGCACGATGGGAAGCCATCAGCATTGACTTTTGCAAAATCAGAGAGGGTCTACATCTACTGGTGGCAATCGATGACCACTCACGCTATCCAGAGGTCGAGATAGTGGAGTCCACCGCCGCGGAAGTGGTCATCCCGGCAATAGAAAAGATGTTTGCCACCCATGGCCTGCCCACGACCATTAAAAGTGACAATGGACCCCCATTCACAGGGGAGGAATTCAGGTCATACCTACAGGAACTGGGCATTAAATATCACCACATCATGCCAAGGTGGCCACAAGCGAATGGGGACGTCGAGCGATTCATGAGGACCATCAACAAGGTACTCCGAGTATCAAAGGCAAACGCCAGCCCGTGGAGGGTCGACCTATTCCGGTTCCTAAGGAACTATCGGGTCACCCCCCACAGTACCACGGGCATACCACCTGCTGACCTTATGTTCAGAACTATCATCAACTCGTCGATCCCCCATCATCCAAGCAGAACCCCTGACGACGTCGACCATGCACGCGTGGAAATGAGGAGAACACGTGCCAATGCTCACATGAGCACCAAGAGAAGAGCAAGGCCCTCAAACCACAGAGTGGGCGACCAAGTCATCATGTTGCAAAATCCCACGAAATCCAAGTTAGACACCAGGTATGAGGAACTGCCATGGACTATCAGCAACCGGCGTGGGACCATGATAACTGTCACATGGGGAGGTCGGGAAGTAACAAGGAACGCCTCCTGGTTCAAGCTCGTGCCCCAGCACCTCTGGACGGACTGCGAGGGGCCTCACGACGACAACGAGCAACAAGGCAGCGACGTGCCGGCGCCAGACCCCGAGGAGGAACACACAGGGGATTGCAGCTGGCAATCACCGAGACTGCCCGGCAGTGAGGACACATGCAGCGAAGGTGAGCAGACTTACGTACCGAGCGGGGACAGCCCCCACGCGAAGCGGTACAGTCTGAGAAAGACCACGAGACCGCCTACGAGGCTGAATGACTATGTATGCTAAGCCAACAGCAGTGGCAGGAGTTTATAGTTGAGCATGTTGCTTATGTTTGTTTTGTTAGGTTATTTTGAAATAAAGGAGGAATGTTATATCCGCCCTACGTCCCGCAGCGCGGTGACGTAGGGCAGCTTAATAAAAGCCCTGCCCCCTCGAGTGGGGAGCAGTTCCGGGCAAAGCGAAACCAGCGTGTGCGTGTGTTCTTTTACAGCGCTCCTGCCCAGGCCGCGCTCCAGCCCACGCGGCCTCCTGGACCGGAGCCAGCCCCTTCGTGCTGGGCCTCCGGAGAACACAACACATACTACTGTTTTATGGTCCTGATGAGAAACACTAAATAGGTTCTCTTGTGTACGATTCTTGAAGACTGAAGACAATGCAATGCATAGGACTTTTTTTTATATATATATAGGCACAGACATTTCTCAGGTTGTTCATTGCTGTAAATTAAAAGTGATTATTTGACAATACATATAAATTTCAATTAGGTGTATCGAGTCTTTAGGATATATCTTTTTCAGGAAATCTTGATTTTTTTTTCTGCAGTGCCCTGGGGCATGGGCACTGCCTCTGCCTGTGCAGGATGCATATTGAACAGCCATTGCTCTGGTCCATCCAGGTGATGGTTTCAATTAGGGACAATCTCTGAACACCGGTACTTTTGCACCAGAGGCACATGTACCTATCATCAAGAAAATCCTTTGATGCCTTTATGGTACCGGGTAGTCTTAAAGAAGCCTGGTTTATGCCCTTACTTAAAAAGGAGTCCCTTGATCCCAGCATTGCCTGTAACTATTGTCCCATCACATGTGTCCCTTCCCTGTTAAAATCTTGGATTGGGTTGCTTATCTGCAAGTACAACTCCATCTTGAAACTTTCAGGATCCTTAGTGAAAGGCAGTCAGGTTTCTGCGCACGGCATGGCACAGAGACCGCCTTGCTTGAACTTAAATCTAACATCAGTGTTATCATTGACTGTGGTCATGCTGCCCTGTTAATGCTATTGGATCGTTCGGAGGCGTTTGATTTGGTTAATTCCTCTATTCTGTGTCTCACTAAGGTGGCCAATTTTCTGTCTTAATCTTCCTCTTGGGTAAAGCCTTTTCTAACTGATTTTTCAGGAAATCATTCCATTATATCTACCACCCTGACTTGTGGTGTACATCAGGGTTCCTGCCTGGCCCCTACCTTGTATAATGTTTACACACATCCTCTTTTTGACCGATTGGATACTCTTGGTGTTAAATACACTAATTATACTGATGACACACAAATACTCATCCAATTATCGGGCACTTACAAAAATGACTCTAGGGCCATTAATCCCATTTACTTGTCATTCAGGCACTGGATGGCACAGAATGCACTGCCACTTAATGATACCAAAACTGAGCTATTGATCATGGGCGCTGGGACTCACCTGAGGAAGTTGGCATGTGACTATATGTATTTCACTATCTCTGAATGTGTCATTTCCTGTGGCCTCCAAGGTTAAAAATCTGGGAGTAATTTTGGATGCGGACTTGGCAATGAATCTGCATGTTAACCTTCTAAGATTCTCTTGTGCCTACTTTCTTAAACTCATTAGGCAGATCCGGCCTTATTTTTGACACCATAACTGTGCTATCCTAGCCCGTGCTATCATTGGCTCCAAGATCTATTACTGTAATGGCCTTCTTGCCAGTATTTCACAGTCTAACCTGGCAAAGCTTCAGTTCATTCAGAACTATGCTGTGCGAGCTGTTGTTAGTCTCTCACATCGTGATCATATCACGTAGGCTAAGTGCTCACTTCACTGGTTGCCGGTTAGGGCACGAATTTCTCACAAGATTTTGGTTCTCACTCATGCATTAAGAGTGCGTCTGTTTGCCAAACGTAGCCTTCCAATGATGATGGACGTCTGGAGTTGTATCTCTTCAATTTGCAGCAGACTGGTAAAAATATGTTTGACCATATTGCTCCAGCTCTGTGGAATTCCTTGCCACGCACTTTGCGCTGTATTCCTGACTTGGTCAATTATAAGGTTGCCGTAAAAACCCACCTATTTGATACTTAGCTTGTTGTTTCGCTAGGATATTGTACTGCTGCCTCTCCTTATGTTTATTTTTGCTTTTTGTTTTGGTTTGTTTTTATTATGTTTAGCGCACTGAGGCCCATGGGAGATTTGTGCTTTATAAGACATAAATAATAATAATAATAATAATAATAATAATAATAATAATAATAATAATAATAATAATAATAATAATGTGCTCAATCAAGCTAGCTAAAGATTGGATATTGAAGTGCAAACTAAGCCCAAGGTTGAGGCTGTTAGTGTGTTTAAGGCACCAGCACTGCTTAACAATACCAGGGAAACTGCTTTGACTAGGCATCACCATTTTAGAGCCTACATGTCTCCAGAAATACTTTGACGATACTAATCGCCCATTAAATAGAGGAATCATCTAGTTGCATCTTCATATGAAGTTCAAAGACAACTTTGTATGCCCCTCCCTCAATATAGCTAATTTGGATATCCATGATGCCCTGAGAGCCGCAGGTCAGGCTGTAGAAATAGGGTTGCCAGTACGGATAAGAGCAACACAAATGGGTTTATTTAAGGCAGATGGATCTAGCAGCAATTAATAACATCCAAGAAGCAGAGCTCTGAACTGTAGCCACTGTTTTTAGGGGAGGTTTTAAAATCCTGGCACGTAAGGATGGCCACCAATTCATGCACCTTCCATTAAGCAATTAATTGAATTCAGGGTTAGTGTTGGTGGATGCTATCTATTTGTGGTGTTTACAAAGAACACTAAAGAGGAGCTTGATCATCCTCCCTGATATGAAATCCAGAGAGCACCTGTCTCTTGTGGCATTTAATATTGCTGGTGAAGGAAAAATGTTAGCCTATGTTAACATAGCAGCATTCTTAAACAGATCTGCCTGGGTCTACATAAAGAATGCATGGGCTTTGCCTGCTCATGAATTTGATCACTATATTTGTTTTAATCAAGTTGTCCTTTAAAGTTCACATGTCAGGTTGCGCAGAGGTCTACAATCTCTTATTTTGAAAGGTTTTATTATTGTTTCCTCAGTTATTCATGAGCCTTCTGCTCTGTTTCTGGTAATTAATGTGGATCATTAGTGTGAAATCTTAGAGAACTGATAAAAGGTAATGCCTACATTCCCAGAGCTGCATCTGATTTGAGTAATCATATTTATATCTTAGAAACAACTATTGATAATTAGAAATCGAGTCATGCAGAAGATGAAATCGTGTGGAGGTGACTTTAACATCCACAGCCCTGCTGCATGGTGAATTCTTCACATGTCTGAAAACTGACAATATTGATGTAGTATTTAATATCCAAGAACCAATAAGAAAATACTTGGGACATTTTGTGATGTAGTGGAATGGGGTTTGTTGTAGTAAACTGGGTCTCAGACATGTAATTGGTCAGGTAAACAAGGAGGTGCTGGGACACTTTGCACACTTTTTTTCTTAAAGTATTTCTTGTATTGATTACCTTTTTCATTGATAGCATGTGTTTGTCTATGACACATGTCTTGCTAGCGAGCACTCTCTGTTGGTTATCTGTATAGAATTGCCAACTCTAGTTAGATTGGAAAACCATGATAGTAATCTGATATGACACTTCAAAGGAGGGACACTCCAAAGTTGGGTTCTCTCTCAAATAGAATAAAAAAAGGCATCAGCGGCCTTTGGGACCTGGTGAATAACATTATTGAGTATCGCTTGAGTTTGCAATCTTCCATGAATGTCTGTTTATTTATTTATTTATTTATTCATTTGTAAACCGCCTAAACCTGGGTGCATCAAGGTGTTGTTGCATGACCAGTTACTCTTGCATACATTGATATACAGTTATGTGTTAAGGAATTCAATCAGGCACACGCCCAGGTCTCGCCTAGCATATAGTGCGCAATGACACCCTTATTGTATTTGTGTCTAGAAGTTCAATATTCTGAATGATATACCACTCATGTCACACCCGTCTCAAAATACCCCCCAGGTCACACTGAACCAGGAACCAGGCTAGTTTGTAAAGGTAAATATTTATTTTTGTTATTTGATATTCAAATCACACATACGTTTGGTATATATATATATATATATGGGACAGCAATCATCTACCAGTGACAATACAATTCAGAAAATAAACAAAGAAATTGAATTCACTTATAATTATGAAAAATAGGAAATACAGGAAAAAAGAACAGTTTTGATGTGTAAACAGATAGCATTTAGGTTAATATTCCCCCTGCACACTTTTGTTTAAATACAAATGAGCAATCCTACACAGATGTAAGTAATAAGCAGGTATTCAGGAATGAAAGACAATGGGGGTCATTACGAGTTTGGAGGTAGCCATGGCGCTATTAGCGCCATGGCTGCCTCCAAACCCAGGTCCGGGTCCGCTCTCACTGAATGGGGACTTACCGGGACATTCTGACCTATGCGGACCAGGTAAGTCCCCATTCAGTAAACCATTCCCCATTCCCATTTGAGCCCCCATAGGGCTCAATGGGAATGGGGAAGGCGCTAATAATGGGCCCGCAATTAGCTCCAAGGTCCCTTATCGGGTCCCGCAAAAAACAGCTGGTCAAACCAGCCGTTCCTGCTGGGACCCACTAAGGGACCTCGGAATAGGGCGCTAAGTGTTTACCGGCACTGGCACGCTTACCGGTGCCGGTAAAACCTTACCGCCCAACTCGTAATGACCCCTAATGTCTAGAGTTTAAATGCAATCTTCCCTCCCCCAAACAAGAGCGAAAACCGTTTTTGGAGAATGACACTTTTAAACTGACAGGTGAAAATTCCTAAATTTAAAACAATGTCAAAGGGGCAAATATGCTTAAATGGAGAACAATTCTGAGAAAAGCAACACTAATCAGGTCCTAACACACATGAGCTATAATATAAACAGCAGTACACACTTTAGATCAGGATGGGATGGAAGAAGCACTTTGAATTGGGAAAAAGACACATGTAAACTTTTGAAAACTGCAAATGCGCGGCAAACATTTACTATGCGATATTGGAGAAAAACGGGTCAAACAGACTGCTCCGCGTTGCAGATTTTAGTTGTGGATGTAGCTAAGGGTCTTAGGTATCAGTCAGAGTTTCTATCTTTAAAATTAAAGAAGTTATAGAGGTTTTAGTGAGAGGTGTTTTTGCAAAATAGGCGTGAAAATTGAACAGGAATTCAGTTTTAAAAATGACGGATATGTTTTATTACACTATATTAATGACTATGAAAAAGAGGAGGCCACACATGAATCTTCACAGCTACGTGGCCAGCGCAACCATTCACATGATGGATACTCGATTTCGTTCTGGGATTTACTTTAGTTACTCAAAATCACTAAGGAGTTATGGTTTTGTAACACAGGTGAGAAAAATCAGCGCAAGAAGGATTTTAACAATACTAGGGTTCTGAAATTGAAGATGGGATGGATTGAGATTGGGATAATACAATGCAGATATGCTATGGGTCACTGTTCTTCCTATTAATACTTACAGTCCTATGTAATTAAATTGGACCGTCAGCTCTGGTCATTGGATCGGGTCCGGTCTACCATCCGCAGGGCACTTCTGGAGGGTTTGGATCAGCGGCATGGTTCTGGTCAATTTTGGACTTCACCTCAGACTGGATTTGGATGGCCACTTCTGGTCACAGGACACAGCAGATTACAGGATGCAAGTTTCAGCGGGCAAGTCTTAATGGTAGCAAGCCATGCTGAATCAGAATTATTCTTTTAAGTTTTGGGTGTTTGAAATTGGGTCTAGTTAGCAAGAGTTCAGCAATGCTAAAGTCTACAGTCTGCAAAGAAATCTGGATCTTCAAAGAAGTCTGGAGTCAGCTACAAGATGAAGAGTTCTGGATCTGAAGGTGCTGCGTGGAAATCTGGATGGTTCTGGAAGCAATGTCTATGTGGAGTGAAGTTCCTATATTTATACTATCAAATGACCTCACCCAAATTTATGATGTGGGCAGAATTTCAAAACACACCCCCACGGCTGTGAGTGGCTGTAGGCACATGCTTTGTTTAGGTTGGCAGTCAGACAGAGCCGTCATCTTTACGATGGGATTTAGGAACTTATGTACCCTAATGAAATTGGACACATACATTTCATATTTGATTGTCTATATTCACATTCAATCCCCATCTTTGTGAGAGCTGTCTTTGTCATTTTAGGGATTTGTATCAATTTTAACCATAACAGCTTGGATTAATCATTTCTAATTCGGTACATCTCTGGGCGCTTATCAGTGGATCATGTACATACAATCTTACGTTTTCAACATTAATCGTTCTGCTACAATGAGAATTTTTTAATAATGTTGGTTCCTTAAATGGTACAGGTTTCATCAATGTCTTCAAATCAAGAGCCTGAAATTAGGTTAATGTCTACCACATTTCAGATGTATCCCTCTTTAGGTTGCTCAGTTAAAGAGTTTCAAACTTAAACACAATTATGCATTTTAAACAACAGATTGCTTTGAGCTGGTTTTTTTTCTCTCCTTTCAACAAGCAACAGCTGTCAGATCCCTTTGATCAGGGAGGTGTGTCCACTTCCTGGAGAGGGAAGCTCCTGCGCCTCCCAGCAGAGGTCAATGCTCAGCCTGTCCTTTGTTCTTGGCTCAGCCAGAGACGAATGTCTGATCCGGTGTCATTGTGGTCCTTGTTGTCATTATGCGGGAACCATTAGGCTTCCTGTTTTCAAGGGAGTGTCAAGCTGAGATGTCAACTTTCCCAGGCCAGGCACTGTCATGCCACTGTCCCATCAGAATCAAGCAGTTACTTAACTCCAATACTGGGTTGCTTTAAATTAAAGTTTTTTCATTTCACACATATAAAATATAATCACAGTTTATAGGGATTTAGACATTTAAAAGAATTAGCCCTTCACAAACATGCTTTAAATAGGCAGATTTTGCAATTTCTTCCAGAAAAAGAACACCTTTAAACTGGGATTGACAGCTAATTTACTTAAGCAGCTGTGAGGCGGGGAGGCCTGGATTCCTCTGACTGCCAGGAGAATCTATGATTTCAGCACACTTTTTCTTTCAATGATTCACTGGGAAAATGACTGAATTTCTAAGGGCATTTTCAGATTTTAGCCCTTCTGTGGCCTTGCTTCAGGTGTCAGGTAACAGTTGACAGGTGACATTCAGTGATTCCTGCTTTTACACCAATTTTGACTTTGTGTGGCAGGGTGTGCAGCCTCTTGTGATAGTGAACCATGCGCCATCTTGCAGATTTGGCATGCACGGGGGTTATCACCTCCATTTATTGCAGTTTCTTTCCCCCATTGGCAAAAGGGTGTAGTAGGATGCATTGGCATTGGTAAAAATACTCCACACATACATACAAGAGGCTCATAAAGTTCTCTTGGCATCGAAGTCATGCGAACAGCCAGGTTTTCAAGGCTTTGCAGAAGGCCCAATATGACTCCTCCACTCTCAGGGCAGGTGGAGAGATTGCCAGTGAAAGGTTGCTATCGTGGGAAAGATTGAGCCTCCTCCTCTGGCCAGCTTAAATTTAGGTATGGTAAAGGGGTGAGAGTGTGCTGACCTTACAGGTCTGATGGAGTTGACTTTGGAAAGTCCTTTTGTTAAGTAGACTGATGCTGAGAGGGACAGGCATTTGTGGGTAATGGACAGCATCTTCAAGACTATCCGTTCATGGATGGGAAGCCACTGCGCCTCCTTTCTTGCACTGAAAATATGCTCTCATTTGGGTATGTTAAGGGCAGAATGTAGGGCATTATTTTGGATCACCTGTAAACAGTTCCTAGTTGAAGGAGGTGATTATCTGTTTGATCTTAGACAAGGGAAGTTCTTTGATCGTGTACATTGGAAATTATTGGATTGGAAGTTGGTTTGATCATGATGTTTTGCTTCAGAAGAAGCAGATTCTTTAATAATTGAGTGAATCCCAGTTATATTCCCCTGGTGCCAAGAAGATCACACTTATTAAGAGAACACAACTAAATTATATGAATTGCATCAAACTAAACATTGTTAATTAGTGGGAATATGCTCATTGACTGGACAAAAAAAGACTGATGAGCTGTTTAGCAAACTTTGAATGAAGGGCCTGGGATTAGAAAACATGCTTGGGCCTATTACTGAGAAATTAAGGCCAATTCCTATATCTGAGCTCTATTGCTCCTTTCAGTTCCCTTGTGATGAGAAAGGAAGTGATAGTTATGACCAGCACTTACACTCTGGAGAACGTTTCAACCTAATTGAGCTTAGGAATAGTAACGCTAATAATATCATCGAGGTGAAACAACTCATTTGCTCTGGTCCTGATAAGCTATTTCTTTCAAAGCAAGCTCCATGTGATGGGCCATGTTTTAAAACAAATGCTAACCATATTGAGTGTTTCATGAGTGCTGCTTGTCAGTTGGAAAGGCAGTATACTGCTAACACTATTGTAAACAGGGATCTATAGATGATACAAGATATTATCACATTATCAGTCTTATTGGTATTGGAAGTAAAATATCTGACAAATTCTTGCATGATGAGAACAAGTCTTGTTTGGACAAATACAAACAAGTCTTGTTTTGATCCTATGGTTAATTGGGATTTAGAAAATGTTATTTCGCGCTTTACGCATGATGTTTCCTAAACCATCTAAGGGGTACACATGCTTGACACAGAAGACAAATTGCATTATTGTTTCATGGATTACAGTGCTGCCTTTGACAACATACATCTCTGTTAAGAAAAGTTGTGGCTTTGCATTGAGAGACCTGAGTGCAGGTCAGTTTGGGAAAATATTAATGGATAATATTTAAATACATTTGGATTTAAATTAGTCTAAAAGAAGGCTGTTGACAGGCCCCTATTGTGTTCCAACTCTATATACCACTGATCTCCTGCACATTATAGTCAAAGTAAATTGCTTCCCTCCTAAAGTAGCTCCTAGACATGATCCGGTTATTACTTGTGATGGCTATGCAGTCAATCTAACCATTGTTGGATTCATGCACTCTGGATGTCCAAAATAACTGCTCTAAGTAAGGACAATGATTTAACTATCAAAAAGGTGAAGACAACAGTCATGGTTATATGGCAATATGGGGGTTGCTTATATAAATGGTGTGTAGAAAGGGTCAAACTGGAGAAGTTGCAAAGCTCGTTTTACTTAGGGAAATAAGTCAACAGGATGGAGGTTTGATTAACCCATCATAGCTCAGCTAAGTGTCGAGCAAGCAAAAGTACTAGTAAATATGGGAAATGTCAGGTGAACATCAATGCAAATCAGTGGATCCTGTTTTAAACTTCTGTAATGTGAAAACTGCTCCAATGCTATGAAGAAATATGCCTTTTATTGCATAAAACTGGTAAAAGCCAACTGGAAAAAGTTACTAAAGTGTAGGACCTCTTCATCCATTTGATTTTGTTTTACTTCAATCCTGGCAAAGACTGCATTGACCAGGTCAAGACTGTTCTTCTCTTTGAGGCAAGCTGATACTTTCTTTATGCCAGGTGATCATCATAAGAAAATGTTCTGGAACGATAACTACGGATATTCTGTGCCTAAATATGGAGAGTGACCTTAATAACATTTCAGAGTCACAAGAAAAAAGACTCCTTAAACCTCACCAACCCTCCCACACCTCTGCCTAATGCTTTACCAAGCACACACACTAATTCATTCTCCTTCTCTAAAACTACCAAAGAAATCCTTTTCCAAGATGGCCACCATGGAAAGGGAAGGCAACATAGACGGCAACATTATCAAAGTATCTAGGGAGGTAAAAAGTCTCGGCTTTTACCTGGATGCCACTATGTCATTCACTAAACAGGTCAACTCACTAGCATCCACCACTGCGTATACCTGCAAATTAATAAGAGCAGGCAGACCATTCCTATCCAATGATAGCTGTATGATCTTGGCAAGAGCACTCATACTCTCCAAGCTCGATTATTGTAATGCCCTATATAGCGGTGCTAACAAAGCCATTACCCATAGGCTACAAATCCTACAATATAATCCCTTGAGAGCTGCCCTGGGCATTAATAAAAGAGAACACATCTCCACTACCAGACGCCAACACAAATGGCTCTCCACCGACAATAAAATCAAACTAAAGTTGGCCTCCCTAACCCATAAAGCCCTCAACAATGCTGCCACTAGTTAACTGATGGACAAAGTAAAGAGAAAGTCATCCATCAGACAAACAAGAACTATCAATTCCAACTGAATTGATAATTCCCAGATTCAAACTCTCCACCATTGGAGGTAACAGCTTCCCTGTGAAAGCTGCTAGATTTTGGAATTCTTTGCCACACAACCTGAGAGCCGATCAATCCTACTTGCACTTTAGAAGGAATATCATCAGTCATTTGAACTCCAACAACCCCCGCATTTAATTGTACATTTTACACTTCTGTATAGATACTGATACTTTCTGTTAGAGGCCTTTGCTCTCGCCACAAACAGCCCCTGTACATATCTGTATATTTCAATCCTTTGTATAGATATTGATATTTTTTATGTGTGAAGATTTGTATTTTTCTCATTCCTGTAACCCTTAATTGCATATGTCTATAATTTTATCTCAACTGTATATTTCTGTAACATTGTAAGCTTCGCATATTCTTTCTGCCTGCGCCCTGCTGCCCCTGGGTATGGTGCGCCATATAAATAAATAAACAAACAAACAAACAAACAAATATAACATAATGCAAAGTGTTTTCAAAAAATACACACACAAATTAGAGAAGCACTAATGCAATTTGCATTCATTACAAAGTAAGGTTGACAATGGTGATAAGCACAGGGATTTTTTTCGGAAACTGTGTGGAAGGTTATATAACCATGACTCAAAATGTGAGCATTTTTCACACTCTTTGAACAAGGTGGGTACCACTTCACAGAGTTGCCAGGACACATGCCCAGGGTCTGCCCCCAGACTTCCTGTCTGCAGACACAATGAAGGAATCTCAGCAATGCTGCAAGGTTTGAAAAAAGAAAATACTTGTCAACAGCTCTTGGGAGAAGCCACCACCCTGTGTTCTAGATACACTCTCAGCCTTACAAGGACTTTCAGAAGGAAAAAGGCTTTGCATTGCAGGTCCTGAAGTGCCTAGACAAGAATTAGAGTTCTTGGTGCATGCTTTGCCTATTTTTAGGGAATTGGGGTCTGTGATTAATATGAACGTCTAGCCTCTTAATGGATACATTATAAATCTTTGTGGAATGTTTTTTCCAACTAAGAATAGTAGAGCAAAACAGGTAACATCCAACATGATATGATATGATTGTTTATTTATGTAGCGCCTATACACAAAGCGCTTCAAGGCAATGGAGGGAACAAGAGAAAATACAATGACATTCTTACAGGCCATGAACAGTAAGGATATGAAATTAACTATCATACTTGGCCTAACGACATTTCAGATGCAAGAGCTAAGACATAGATAAGGAAGGGAGGGGGAGCGTGGAAGGAAATGGAAACAGACAGGCGACTACTGACAACATTTCTGGTAGAGCCGGAGAAAAACAAAAGGTGAGGAAGAGGGGTGCAGAAAGACAGGGGAGGAACAAAACAAGAGACTATCGTACTAGGCCTGACAACATTTCAGATAGTACTGGAGGGGGTGGGGGGCAAGTAAAGGAGGGGAGAGGAGACAGAAGAGGTTACTATCATTCTAGGTTCAGGGACAATTCTGATAGAGTAAGTGCATAGAAGAAAGTAAGGGGAGGAGTGGAGGAGATAGGAAAAGGGAGAAAGGGAGAGGAGAAGAGAACAGAGAGTAAGCAGTCAAAAAGAGTGGAGAAGCACGAGGGGAGAGCAAATACAATTGCAGAAGTCAGTAGTAACACATAATGTTGCAAGCCTGGATACAAGATGAAGATGGGAACACCATGATTAAGGGCCATCATGAGTACAAGATGCAAAGGAAGTCCAGCATGAGAGTTGAGAAAGGGTGACACACCGTGAATCAATGAAGTCTATAAAAGCCAAATCAAGAATTGGCCACAAGATGGTGATGGTGAAACCAGAATGTATCAGGACAGACTCCTGCAGAAGTAGGCTGGGGTGCCGGGGGGGGGGCAGAGTAGAAGAATCAAGCAAAACAGGCAACACCTGTGTGCGAGAAGAGTGGGGGGCACAAGGGAACAACATGGGGGGACCAGAGGGGGTGGGGATGGCCTGAGGGGACAGAGGGGGTAAACACATGTTGGTTGCTGTTTGAGCAGGCGGTCAGGCCCTGGGTCCATCTGGCCCCAACAGGTCCAAACAGGAATTGCCCTTTTCTTCATCAGCCATTCGCTTTGGACGCCCCGGGCGAGGGATGCCCTTGATCTAGGAGTTAAGAGCAGGAAGGAAGAGGCAGGGCTAAGAAGGCGTTGGTGCTTAGGCCAGATGACCTAAATTCACTTGCACCTGCTCTCCATCTGCAAAGGAAAAGACGCTGGAGGGCTCCTTAAGTAGGGGAAAAGAGCGGCAACCAGGAAGGCACCAGGTGGGTGGGGCTTGCTAAGTGAGGAAAAAGAGAAGCAACCTGGAAGGTGCCAGGTGGGTGGGGCTTAGGCCTGGTGACCTAGATCCACTTGCACCTCCTCCCCATATGGAAAGGAAAAGAGGCTGCAGGGATCCTTAACTAGGGAAAAAGAAAAGCAACACGGAAGGCACCAGGTGGGCAGAGCTTGCTAAGTGGGGAAAAAGAGCGGCAACCTAGAAGGTGCCAGGTGGGTGGGGCTTAGGCCAGGTGACCTAGATCCACTTGCACCTGCTCCCCATCTGCAAAGGAAAAGAGGCTGGAGGGCTCCTTAAGTAGGGAAAAGAGCAGCAACCAGGAAGGCAAGGCACCAGATGGGCAGGGCTGGCTAAGTGGGGGTAAAAAGTGGCAACCTGGAAGGCACCAGGTGGGCAGGTCTTAGGCCAGGTGACCTAGATCCACTTGCACCTGCTCCCATCTTCAAAGTAAAAGAGGCTGGAGGGCTCCTCAAGTAGGAAAAAGAGCAGCAACCAGGAAGGCACCAGGTGGGTGGGGCTTGCTAAGTGGGGAAAATTGAGCGACAACCAGGAAGTTACCAGTTGGCTGGGGCTTGCTAAGTGGGGAAAAAGAGTTGCAACCTGGAATGCACCAGGTGGGCGGGGCTTAGATGCACTTGCACCTGCTCCCCATCAAAACCTCTGGTGCAAATATCCTATGGCACCCCCTGAGTACCACAGCTTTTTCACTTGTCTTGGCCTCCCATTTCAACTTCAAGTATGCTCTGAGTGAGAAGGTCTAGGTTGGGTGCAAGGAAAGAAACTGAGCTGACCTTGGGACTAGGGCTCACCCCTCACTCTGTGATGCAGACCCCAGGAGTCAGCGTGCAGTGAATCACCTAAACTCTTAACTCATCCGTCACCCTGTGGATATAACAGACTCATCACACCATCAAACTGTGTTGTTCCATACAAAGGGGTGCTGGTTCTGTCAACTCATGGACCCACCACTGTTGATGACCATGTGCCACAAAATACATCTATGGACTATTGATGTCAGAGATCTGCGACTGATGTTTACAAGGTTATCTTGGGATTCCCCTCATTCTCACTAGCAGGTCAAAAAACATCTCAGAACACAGAACATGCACAGCTAGGTAAAATAGCATTGAAACTGACCATAATAAACAGTTGTAAGAATACAAAATTATCGCAAACTAGTTCCAAGATTGTGATCACATATATTGTAGCCTCGGCTGTCAGAGTCACAAGATGATCCACTATCCAATTCTGGTCACCAGGAGAATCTGTAGTTCACATAGTTGATATATAATCTCGAGGAACACTCACATAGCAAATACAGCTGATTGCCCCTAAGCAATTACATGTCCATTTCAAATTCCATCAAGTGACAAAACGGGGCGAGGCAAAGCCAAAGTGTGGGGGTTAGGAGTGTGGAAAGAGGTACAGGTTAAAGTGCATCAGTGTTGGTAAGAGAAGGGTTAAATGAGAAAAAGTGGAGAGGAAAAGGGAGAGACCAGTGAGATCAGAGAGGAGGAGTAGACAAGAGAGAGTAGAGAGGAGGGGGTTCAAAGAAAGAACAGATAGAGAGAGGAGCAGATGGAAGAGAGAGGACGGAGGAAGAGACAAGGAAAGTGAATACCAATGAGGCAGAAGAGACTCAATGATGTGAAGAGTGTGAAGAGTGAAAGAGAGTCTGAAGAGGAGGAAATAATAATAAAGGAGCTGGCTAATAAAACATAGGGAATTGTGGTATAGAGTCAGAGAGAAAGAAAAGTTGAGAGAGTAAACAAGTCAAATAAATATTGGGAAGGGGTGAAGAAGCAGAGAGGGAGGATCAAAGCTTGTTTGATTTGAGGGACACATTGGTTGATTCATATAATTTGATCAGGATCTTGACGTTGGGTGAGTCCATTATATCAGAGCTCTCTGATCCCACTTCTGATGATGCTTGTAGGGATTTCGAGCAATGCCACAACACACCACACACAGTTTCACAATGATTTTATTAAGATTCATAATATAAGGTCTTAGGTTGGATGAATAACTACAGGTAGTAAGGAAATATTTGACAAATCAAATGGAAAACTTTAAGAAAGTAGTGTCAAGGATGGGACAATTCAAAACTGGTTTACCATGTGCTCCCTAACTGCAAGGCAATGGGGTATTTTAACACCAAATTCTTAAAAGACTCCTTATAAGTCTCTGACCTTTCAGTGAGGCCCTATTTTAACAACCAAAGTGTAAAGGTGCTGGCCAAGAGAAAGTTCAAACCTATTTTTTTTAGTCTTTCATACACAAAGAAAACCCTCAGCTACAGCAAACTAGTTCTCCAAGTTTGGTCAACGAAAGGCTCATAAACCTATCTTCTTAAAAGTCCATTGCCATTCTATGCACCAAACAAGCACCAGATGCCTTGCTGGGCAGTCCCCCACCTGGGGTTACTCACGGTGCTGCCAGCTGTGGGAACTATGGTAATCACAGAATCTTGTAGTCTTCTCCATGGCCCCTTGTTCCTTAACACATAAAGCGTCACAGATCTGTTCACAACCTTTGATTCTCTCAGATATCTCGAAAGTCCCCCACCACCTCTGGCTGCCTCAGGATTACTTTAGGTCTCTCCATGACCTTTTATTCCATCAGCAGAACACCCTTAACAGCAACTGATATTCTACACATTCGCCATCCTTTTGAAGCAGACGTTATGATATTCACCTTCCAGGGAGGAGTTCTTCTTCCCTAATTTCTTCAAGGAAGTGAACAGCCTAATGGACTGCCTTCTTGTATCAGACATTTAAGGGTAGGACATGTCCATATTGCCTTGGGCTCCTTGAGACAACCTCTCAAAGTGCTCCTATGGATCCTATTCTATGTCTGAAGACTCCTTCGATCAATCCTCTTGGTATCTTGTAGTTTATTTTGGTATGAAGTAGCTTGTGTCTGTGGGATCCTCAGGTTTTTTCTCTGGGTAAGTGCCAGCAATATGGCCAATTTACCCACAGGTGTACAATTTCACAACGGGTCTCTGTGAACCCCATGATTGGGGTTGCCTGCTCAACTATTTAATATCCCCACTAAGACCCGGGCATTCCTCAGAAGCCATCAATGACTCCTCTGCTTTTTCAGAATTCAGGGTGGATTCAAGGAAATTAGACCACATCACCTCTACCTTGCAGAAGTAACACTGACTCACCATCCTGTCCAAGATCTGGTTGAAATCCTGGTGCTTGACCTTCAGGCTAACTACCACCAGTACACTGGCCTAAGTGATGGCCAAAATAAAGCTATTGGGTGTCACACAGTTATCTCACAGTAAGACCATTACCAGGAATCTAGACTGACTTTCAAAGAAAACTCTAGGAACAGTGCTTCTCACGCAACACTCTGGCCCTCTGGAACACTGACCTGGTGTACACCTAGACTGCTCCAAGTATCCTTGTGTAAAGTGTGCCTTACCCACAATTAGTACGAGTTCGAAGAATCTCTTCTGATGCCAATGAATTTCATAAAGAGGCAAAACATCTCCAGAAGAAACTAATAACTAGAAGGTGACCATGGTTTGTACTAGAATAAGCATTACATAAAGCAACATCAAAACTACGAGAGAAATTACTCCAGTACAAAATAAAAACATCACATGAACTGGAACGTGTTTTTCCTATCACCTATGAAACAGCATCCCATCAAATTTTAAAATGAATCCGTACACATTGGACTGTACTTCAAACAGAACCTTTGTTACAGAAGTTATGCAAATCTGTTACTAAAATTGCAAAAAGATAAAGGAACTTCAAAGAACATCTGGTATAGGCAGATACTCTCAGAGACATGTTTATCAAACATACCTGCAACCACCCACAACAGGGATTTTCCTCTGTCTGAATTGCATTCACAACAACAATGCAATACCTGGCAATCTTGTATACTATCCACAAACAATAGAGCAAATGAAATGAAAACAGTATGCCACATGCATTTCGAAATTTGTTGCATATAGGTTAAAGTGCCTTTGTGGAAATGATATGTTGGTGAAACCAAGAGAGCAACGAAGGAACGGGTTGGAAAATACAGGGATAACATTAGGAATTTCTCTGAGAAAATCATCATGTTTCTCAGTTGAAATTAAAAGTACTTGAAATTGTAAACAGACACGTGGTGGAGACCAACAAAAAACGTACAAAACAAGAGTCATTTTGGATACCTAAACTACAAAGCATGTAGTCAGCCGGAATTAATGAAGAGTTGCTTCTGACATGGCTTTTGTGATCACTTACATTCAAATGCCAATGTTAAGTACAAATAAAGGTTGGACACATGGTACATGTATTGGGCACATATATAAATGGACTGAAGGTGCCTGGAAACAAATGCACAGTACTTGATAGCATGAACATGGAACATATTGAACATAGCGAATCCTGTAACATCGTATAGGTATTAAGAAACAGACACAATATAACATTCAGATGAACAGCCGAAGTGGGTAGAACACATGTAATTTAGTCCTCTTTTAAAACATAACAATATTATGAGTATGAAAATGTTACCCACATAATTATGAGTTATTACTGTAAGAAATATAATTAATTCAGCGCTCACAAAACATTAACAGAGCAAGCACTTGTATTAATGTCTGACTTTCATTAGAAACAAAAATGCAAGTGAACGGGTCTGTAAAACTGGCATGCCCCCTTACTGTTCAAACACCCTTGACACATAAAAATCAAGTACTACACCTCAATATTTAGAATACTGGTTTTTATATTTTGGAGCATCTATTTGTATATTGCTTTATGAATCGACAGTAGAAATCTGCACTTTGTTCACTGTATAAGTAATTTGACTTGATGTCTGTTGCCTTGTGTAAATCTGTATTACTTTACCCTCTAACCCATGATGTTCAGCACTATACCTAAAGCAATATACAAATAGATGCTGCAAAATATAAAAACCAGTATTCCAAATATTTAGGTGTAGATTGTCATGTGTCAAGGGTGTTTGAACAGTAAGGGGGCATGCCAGTTTTACAGACCCGTTCAGTTGCATTTTTGTTTATCATGAAGCCTTCCTGGGCAGAATAGGGTTTTTTTCCAGGAGCCCGTGTTTATAAATCTGACTTTCATTAGTCAGTAACTTTTGATTGCATGTAGTTGTATCATTTTAAAATTGGAACACTGCCCATTGCACAATGGCAATCTGCATTACATGGTATGGAGCAAGTAGTAAATGAAAAGGTCCATCATCAGTATCTAGTACATGACTTAAAACCTCAGGTGAAATAACTAAACATATTACATGGACGCGGTAACGTCCATGTAGTTATGGTTAAGTTGGTGTTTCCATAGGAAGAGCATTTTTTGGGTGGCTTATAACTTCGCTCCCTCTGGACGAATCCTCACCAAACTTTGCAAAAAGTATATGGCCCAGTCTGAATTCTTTTGCACAGTTTGGAGAGGTTTGGTCCAGGGGGGGCAAAGTTATAGTGGGGGTCCCAAAACTTTTCTTTTTTCCTATAGACATAATGGGAAAAAACTTTGCGCACGGCTACAGCCCGAACCGCTGGACAGATTTACACCAAATTTGTGGCCGGAGGGCGTCTTGGTCCCGAAAGCATGCTTTTGCAAATTTGGTGTAAATCCGTCCAATAGTTTTTTAAAAAATGACCAAAATGTGAGGCAAAAAGATTAGTGATATCTGTGTTCGCTTCTCGGACGGACTTCCCTGTTTGCTCCGCGGACAGCACCCCGATTGTCCCATGGGCTTGCGTCATGTCTGCGGACATGCGACGTGTTCGCTGATTGGACGGCGTGGGACGTTGAGCGCGTCTGATTTTCTGTGGCGCCCGCCATCTTGTATTCGCCGTCGACCGCGTACAGCGTGGTGAAACTTGGATTCAAAATTGTATTTAGTGGAGTGTGTTGGTGTGTAAGAGTGTTTGTATGAGATAGGTTCAATGTTTTGTTTATTTATGGGCTATACGCTTTTGTTGTGTTCGATTTGTCCGCGGAGAACACGGCTGTTAAGACATTTTGTAAATAAACTAAATGGTGGGGTGTTCAGTGGATGGAGTATGTGTCCTTTTTGTTTGCAAGGAAGGTAAAATTGAGCTAAAAACACTCGCAGTGTATTTAAATGTTCCTAAATACACAAACTGGGGGTGTCCTGTGGACGCTGTCCTTATTGTTATCTGTCAAGTTGAATGTGTTCTAAGAACACCCGCGGTGTCCCGAAATGGTTGCAATTAACAAAATGGGGGTGTTCTGAGAACGTTGTTTGTATTGTTCGTTGTCAGGTTCAAAGTGTTCTACAAACCCTCCTTTTGTCCGCTGATAGTACAATTTCCTATGGGCCTCACCCGACTTTTTGTCCTCTAACGAAATGATAAATCAGGCTGGTGTGCGCCGACATTATGTGATAATCCTATGACTGGCGCTATTGACCTGGCTGACTTGCTTTTGCGATACTAAATCATATCTCCCGCCCCTAAGTCTGACATTATGAAAGCACTCATATTCCCCACCTCTCTCCGTGACGTTACAGGGTGCGTCATCAAACGCGCCCAGTCGTCTCCAGTCCTACGCGACTTTACACAGAACCCGGAAGACAACACACATTATGTCACAACACAGGGCGCCACAATTTGGAATATGAAACTGTGATTTAAAAACAAACAGCAAGATTGTAAATTTTGTAAAGTACATTTATTTGACATCAAATGTTTAGAGAATATTCAGCGATTTGCATTTGTCTTTTTTGTCGATCCGCAAAAGTTCATGTTGAGCCACGCGATGTTCCTTTGCGGTACAGAGGGTGTTAGATCAGCTTAGAACACAGTGCGCCACAATTCGGAATATGAAACTGTGGTTTAAAAGTAAACAGCAGGATTGTACATTTGGTAAAGTACATTTATTTCACATGAAATGTTTAGTGAATATTCAGAGATTTGCAATTGTCTCTGCTGTCGATCAGCAAAAGTTTATTTTGAGCCACGCACTGTTCCTTTGCGGTAGATAGGCTGTTGCCGTGACATTGGCAAAATGGGGCAACATACCTGTTTTAAAAAACATAAATTAGTCTCACCAGCCGATCTTTATTAAAAATATTCATTTTATTTATTGGGGCGTGAAACTATTTGCTAGCGAAGATAGTGCAACGGAGTATGTTAATAATATTTTCGCATTTATATAGCGCTAAGAACTGTCAGGTATCTCAGCGCTGCTTATTATTACCCACGGTGTGCAGTGCTCATTTATCGACCACGGAAAGATGAAAGGCTGAGTTTGGCCGTGCCGGGATTCGAACCTGCGTTAGGAAGCTATGCAGGGATGTCAAAGCAAGTGCTCTACTCGCTGTGCCACTTGACCGGCTACAATGAAATGGCACAGCGAGTAGAGCGCTTGACCGGCAACAGACCGGTTAAATTATTTCTATTAACCCACCCTGTGTCGTCTGCCTTTTTCAGAGCCCTCTAAACGACAGGGGATCAATTTGGCGGTGATAGTGCGCGGTAGAAAACAATTTGTCACATTAAACGAACAAGTACAACTTGACCGGGCTTTAATGCCACGCTATTGTTATTATATTCCTGTATAAATTAATCTAAAGGGCTACTTACATTATAATTGCATTTTCCATTGTCCAAGTGTAGTGCAGTCCCAAATACGACTCTGCGTGTGCCAACAATCTTTCTCAAAGTGATATAATATACAAAAGTGGTTTCGTTTCAGAAATTTCATCTTTATCATGTCTTACGTTTTTGCTACACTTCTTCAAAAGAAGTCTTTCAGCACAATCTCTGTCTGTCAAGGTAAAAAAAAATAGAACCTTATACTGGGAGTCGTGGGCCTCTCTG
The DNA here is from genome assembly GCF_040938575.1 of Ambystoma mexicanum. Taxonomy (NCBI): domain Eukaryota; kingdom Metazoa; phylum Chordata; class Amphibia; order Caudata; family Ambystomatidae; genus Ambystoma; species Ambystoma mexicanum. The sequence continues at coordinate 560,416,363 of NC_090925.1, forward strand.
GGCCGCGAGAAAAAAATGGAAGCAGCTGACCTTCACTGTGAACGAGCATAAATGCTTACTTTGCAACATTCTGTGTAAAGCCATCTGTGAGAACTTGCTGTTTACACTACATCTTTGTATATTGTTTGCGTGCAAATAAAAAAAGTTTGTTTAAGGGACTTTATGGTTCCAAGTAAAGCTGAAAAACCCCTGAAATTCGCTAGTTATGGTAAGCTAAGCAACCATAACTCGCGCCACCACCGTGCACTGCTAAGGCTAACACCCAGGACATCAAAGATGACATCGCAATATATATATAATATATATATATTACATGGCCACGGTAGTGGCCATGTAGTTATGGTTAAGTTGGTGTTTCCATAGGAAGAGTGTCATGATGCCTACTCCAGGGAAGCCAGTTCAGGCCCAGCGTCCCCGAAAGCAGACATCATGTGTCCAGGGAGGGACCCAGCAACCCCTTATAGGGGCTCTTTGGACATTGTCCTGGCACCTTTGGCGCCAGGCTCATAGAAGGCATCAGACCTGGCAGCATAGGCGCCAGGCTCATTATGGGAGTGCTTGGATGGACTTACCTGATGCAGACCATGCTGCCGGATCCAGAACTCCTTGAGGTCTGAAAGGGACTATTTTACCTATGGGACTATTTTACCACTCGGGCGTGGCTGAGGAAGAATACTTACCTGGAACTACTTTGGGGGCTATTTAAACCGCGCCCAGACAGCAGCTCACGCTTCGTGTTGTTCTGCATCTAGCAGCTGGACGCTCACCGTGTCTGCTCCTGCATCCTGGCTACAGCCACACCCGCCTGCAACCTGGAACACCTGAAAAGGAAGGAAAGGAGAGAAAGGTGAATAATTGAACTTTACCTACCTCCATCCGGAGTCCGGAACCATCACTCCGACGATCCTGAGAAAAGACATTATTTCTAGAAGCGCATTGCATCGCTCGCTGCAGCGCCGCGTTCCACTCACCTTCACGAGGCACCCTCGGGCTCTTCAGTGACCATTGGCACCATCCGTCGCCTTTCAGCGCCTAAGGAGAAAAAGAGACAAAACAAAGGTGAGCGAAGGAACAGATTGAGGAAGGCCTGATTCTTCCACCTTAAGACTTACCTGATTTTTGTTGGGACAATCTTTCCACACCTCGGGTCGGCGCCGCATCTTGGCACTGCCGTACCCCGGCCCCTAAGGGGAAAAAGAGACAAAGCAAAGGTGAGCGAAGGAACAGATCGAGGAAGGCCTGATTCTTCCACCTTAAGACTTACCTGATTATTGTTGGGACAATCTTTCCTCACCTCGGGTCGGCGCCGATTCTTTGGCACTTCCGTACCCTGGCCATTAAGGGGAAAAAGACACACGCATTAGTGGGTGAAAGCAAGATCACTAAGGGAACCATCCATCAAAAAGACTCACCAGAGTTTACCTTCGGCGAATCCATTCCTCTACGCGGATTCTTCATCCTGCATCTGAAATAGAGAAAAGGACAACTGACAATTAAGGCTTGAACTTTTGCAACTGAATACTTACGGCCTCCTATCGGAAAAGTCAAGCTGAGTTGAATACTCACCAAACCCGAGATCCAGTGAAGTAACTGGAAATCAACGCGCCCCTGCATCGGAAGCAGGATGGAGAGCTCGTCCTTTCAGACTCTAAGGTGACACTCTACGGGGAATCGCGGAGGGGGTTCGAGGAGTGTGAGAGGGGGAAGGGGGGGAATCCGACACATTATCCAGCAGACAGTTAATCCCCTTTTCCATCTACAGAAGGATTCTTCTACGGGCCAGACAGGCGAGGTTTGTGGGTCCGGTCCAGTCCGTCTTCCGAGTCCTGCGCATCACCTTAGAAGAGGTCATAGCAGTCCAGAACAGGTCGGCGCCTCCGTGGGAATCAGGTGAGCGTTACAGAACGCGAAGCCTACCTACAATTTTCCACCCGGGCGCTATGGAGACTTCCAAGACAGACCAGCTGGCCCAGCTATTGGGGGAATTACGGGCTGAAGTTCATTCCGCTCGTCAGGAGACGAATGCCCTCAGGAGAGAGCTAATTGTATCTAAAGAACGAACTGATGATCTTGCCAGACAGCTATTACAAGGTCAGGCTGGTCAAACTCCTTTACCAGGTTCTGGGGATAATTCCGCCCCAGTGGATTCAAATAACCCTGTGCAAATTAATCTACCTGGAAATATGCCACTGGCCCCACCGGAACGTTTTGCCGGGGACCCCAAAAGGTTCGCCGTATTCATGAATCAATGCCGATTGCACTTCCTCTGCAGACCTGGGGCCTTCCCTAACGACCAAACCAAGGTCGCTTTTGTACTATCATATCTCAGCGGCTGTGCTGCGGATTGGTCAGTTCCACTGGCTACTCAAGATGACCCAATTCTTCGGAACTTTCAAGCCTTCCAGACAAGCATGGAAAGACTTTTTGCGCGGCATTCTCAGGGACAGGCCCTAGACAACGAGCTTCTATCCCTACGACAGGGTAACCTGGACCTCTTAGCCTATATCGCGACCTTCAATAGGTTAATTGTGGAGACTGGATGGCCGGAGGATAAAAGAATCACGTTATTCCATCGAGGTCTACGTGGAGAATTTAAGGATGTCCTGGCCCAGGTCGTAAATCCACCCCAAGACTGCTCTGAATATATAGACCTGGTGGTCCAATTAGATCACAGGCTTCAAAACAGAAAGGCAGATCGGTCCAAGTTTGAGACCCGGGTTTTGGTCAAAACCCATGTTAACCCCGATGTTACTGAACCTATGCAAATTGGAGGTGTTAAAGGACCTTTAACTCAAAAAGAGCGTGAACGAAGACGGCAAATGCAATTATGCCTTTATTGTGGGGCTTCTGGACACTTTTTACGAGATTGCCCTATAAAACCGTCTAAGAAGGCGGTAGGAGTCGCTGATAAGAACCTGATGGAATCTGAGTCGGGAAACGACTACGCCCGACAAGCGTAGGGGTCCGCTTGCCGAGCTTAAAAACTAACTCTCTGACCTCGCATTTCATCATGCCAGTGGTCCTCATAAATCCGAAGCAGCCTGGGCGGTTACATGCCATTAAGGCATACATCGATAGTGGGGCTATAGGAAACTATGTGGATCGTGAATTGGCTTCCAGGATCAACCACCCTCTTTGCCCTAAAACCAGTAAGGATGTCATCACCACAGTGGATGGAACCAAAATCGCCTCTGGGCCGGTAACACACTCCACTACTGAAGTGACATTGTTGGGTCAAGACGGACATCGGGAGGCAATTGTGTTTGATATAATCAAGGCTCCGCAATTTCAAGTAATTCTAGGAATCCCTTGGTTGGAAACACATAATCCTCGAATTGACTGGCGAGCAAAGAGGATAACCTTTCCAGATTGTGCACAAACCTGTTATCCAAGAAATCCAAATATTGGCCAAGCTACAGTAACCCCTGTCATTTTGCAAATACCGCCAGAATACCAAGAATTTCAAGACGTCTTCCAAAAGGAACAGGGCAACACTCTACCGCCTCACAGGTCGTACGATTGCCAGATCGATCTATTGCCCGGTGCACAAGCCCCTTGCAGCAGGATCTATGCCCTTACCGAACCCGAGAATCTTCATTTACGACAATATCTAGATCAGTACCTAGCCAATGGTTTTATTCGCCCGTCTAAGTCTCCTGCATCCTCGGCTTTATTCTTCGTGCCTAAAAAAGAAGGCGACCTCAGAACTTGTATTGACTACCGCGCATTGGACCAGATAACTGTTAAAAACCGATACCCTTTGCCTCTGATCCCTGAACTCCTTGACCAGGTGAAGGATGCCTGCATATACACCAAGTTAGATCTCCGGGGGGCCTACCATCTGGTGCGAATAAAGGAAGGCGATGAATGGAAAACTGCCTTCCGCACCAAATATGGGCTATTCGAGTACCAGGTGATGCCTTTTGGATTGTGCAATGCACCGGCTGCCTTCCAATACTTCATGAACGATGTCTTTCGGGAACTCATCGACGTTTGTGTTGTCGTATATATCGATGACATTCTTGTGTACTCCTCTTCGGAATCTGATCAAAGAAAACATGTCAGGGCAGTTCTCGAGAAATTGCGCCAACACAAACTATTTGCTAAACTTGAAAAATGTGTTTTCCATGCCACAGAAGTCGAGTTTCTTGGTTTCATCCTGACACCTAAAGGAGTCCGCATGGACTCACGAAAAGTGGATGCTATCCTCAAATGGCCATCGCCTAGCTCCGTGAAAGGTGTTCAAAGCATGCTTGGCTTTGCCAATTTTTATCGCAGGTTTATCCCGGAATTTTCTCGTGTGGTTCAACCCATCACTGCGCTCTTAAGGAAAAATAAACATTTCGAATGGTCTGAAGAAGCCGAGCAGGCCTTTCAGCAACTAAAAGCTAAATTTACCTCTGCACCTGTATTGAAGCACCCGCGCCCAGATCTCCCTTATGTCGTCGAAACTGACGCATCCAGCCTAGCCATGGGAGCTGTCCTGTCTCAAAGAGATCCCGAAACTAACCAACTGCATCCCATTGCATTTTGGTCCAGAAAATTCTCGGCACCCGAGGTTAACTACGCAATCACTGACAAAGAACTGTTAGCCATTAAATCCGCCTTTAAAGCCTGGCGGCATTATCTACTTGGTGCTAGACATACCATCACGGTGATCACGACCACCAGAACTTACAGTATTTAAAGACCGGCAAGGCTCAGTCATCTCGACAACTCCGTTGGGCTTTGTTTTTTGTGGAATTCGATTTTGTAATCACCTACCGTCCTGGCTGTAAGAATGGCAAAGCGGACGCTCTATCCCGAATAGGAATGGGAGAAACTGATACTAACTCATAACCTGTACCGATAATTCCCGAACAGAGAATTTTGGGCATGACTTCTTTACAAACGCTTGAAGACATTCAAGCTAGAGTTAAACAACTCCTGGACCCTACAGACGTATAGGATTGGGTACAAAAGGGATCTGACTTTACTATAAATAATGATTTACCTTATTTCCAAGGGCACTTATTTCTGCCACACAAGGAATTACAAGAGCTCGTTATTTCTCGTTATCATGATACACTAATAGAGGGGCACCCCGGTATTGCCAAGACGGAAGAAAAGGTGAAACGACAATTCTGGTGGCCTTCTTGGCGAAAAGATGTTAAATCATTTGTGATGTCCTGTGGTGTTTGCGCCCAAAATAAAGGCCAAAAGAAAAGACCAGCCGGTCTCCTTCAACCTTTAGACACTCCGCCAGCACCTTGGCACACCCTGTCATTGGATTTTATTACGGACGTACCTCCTTGTTCAGGATATAACACTATTCTTGTTTTTGTGGATTTATTTTCCAAAATGGCCCACTTCATTCCATTGAAAGGTTTACCTTCAGCTTCAGTTCTAGCCAAAGAATTCCTTGAAAATATTGTTTGTTTACATGGATTCCCATCTGTACTAATCTCAGACCGGGGAAGCCAATTAATTTCCCACTTTTGTCGTAGATGTTGTCAATTGGCACAAATCGATGTAAGATTATCGACTAGTCACCACCCTCAGACCGATGGTCAAACAGAGAGGACGAATCAGACCCTTGAGCAATATTTACGGTGTATGTTGCAGCAATCTGAAAATAACTGGAAAGACATTCTTTGGATAGCCGAATATGCATATAATAATTCGGTACACTATGGAACTGGGCAAAGTCCTTTTTATACTTTATATGGGCATCACCCTGGAACCTCAGACCTCGACTCGCCTCAAGGCCTCGGAATGCCCGCAGTGGACCATCTGCATTCTACAATTACCCAAGCCTTCAAAGAAGCAACTACACATTTACAACAAGCCAAGAGAAAATACAAGAAGAATGATGACCTGCATCGGAGTGAAGCACCTCAGTACCAGATTGGGGACCAAGTATGGCTGGCTACCAGGCACTTATCGCTCAAGGGACCTCGAACTTTTAATCCAAAATATCTGGGGCCTTACTCCATTACGGCCATAATCAATCCAGCGGCCGTTAAACTTGATTTACCAGCTAACATGCAAATTCACCCTGTTTTTCATGTGTCACTTTTGAAACCAGTGCAACCTGGAACCAGACTAATCAAGCCTCCAGAACCCATTCAAATAGATGGAGAACCTGAATTCGAGGTGAAGAACATTTTAGATTCAAATATGTTAAGGTCAAAACTTTTCTATCTAATCGATTGGAAGGGATACGGGCCTCAGGAGAGGTTGTGGGAACCCAGTGACCATGTGCATGCACCTCGATTAATTAAGAAATTCCACCGGATCTTCCCAAACAAACCAAAACCCCCGGAGGGAACAATCTTGGGAGGGGCCTTGGGGAGAGTGCTGTCATGATGCCTACTCCCGCAAAGCCATTTCAGGCCCAGCGTCCCCGAAAGCAGACATCATGTCCCCAGGGAGGGACCCAGCAACCCCTTATAGGGGCTCTTTGGACATTGTCCTGGCGCCTTTGGCGCCAGGCTCATAGAAGGCATCAGTCCTGGCACCATAGGCGCCAGGATCATTATGGGAGTGCTTGGATGGACTTACCGGATGCAGACCATGCTGCCGGATCCAGACCTCCTTGAGGTCTGAAAGGGACTATTTTACCTATGGGACTATTTTACCACTCGGGCGTGGCTGAGGAAGAATACTTACCTGGAACTACTTTGGGGGCTATTTAAACCACGCCCAGTCAGCAGCTCACGCTTCGCGTTGTTCTGCATCTAGCAGCTGGACGCTCACCGTGTCTGCTCCTGCATCCTGGCTCCACCCACACCCGCCTGCAACCTGGAACACCTGAAAAGGAAGGAAAGGCGAGAAAGGTGAATAATTGAACTTTACCTACCTCCATCCGGAGTCCGGAACCATCACTCCAACGATCCTGAGAAAAGATATTATTTTTAGAAGCGCATTGCATCGCTCGCTGCAGTGCCGCGTTCCACTCACCTTCACAAGGCGCCCTCTGGCTCTTTAGCGACCATAGGCACCATCCGTCGCCTTTCAGCGCCTAAGGAGAAAAAGAGACAAAACAAAGGTGAGCGAAGGAACAGATTGAGGAAGGCCTGATTCTTCCACCTTAAGACTTACCTGATTTTTGTTGGGACAATCTTTCCACACCTCGGGTCGGCGCCGCTTCTTTGGAACTGCCGTACCCCAGCCCCTAAGGGGAAAAAGAGACAAAACAAAGGTGAGCGAAGGAACAGATCGAGGAAGGCCTGATTCTTCCACCTTAAAACTTACCTGATTATTGTTGGGACAATCTTTCCTCACCTCGGGTCGGTGCCGCTTCTTTGGCACTTCCGTACCCCGGCCCCTAAGGGGAAAAAGACACACGCATTAGTGGGTGAAAGCAAGATCACTAAGGGAACCATCCATCAAAAAGACTCACCAGAGTTTACCTTCGGCGAATCCATTCCTCTACGCGGATTCTTCATCCTGCATCTGAAATAGAGAAAAGGACAACGGACAATTAAGGCTTGAACTTTTGCAACTGAATACTTACGGCCTCAGATCGGAAAAGTCAAGCAGAGTTGAATACTCACCAAACCCGAGATCCAGTGAAGTAACTGGAAATTAACGCACCCCTGCATCGGAAGCAAGATGGAGAGCTTGTCCTTTGAGACTCTAAGGTGAGACTCTACGGGGAATCGCGGAGGGGGTTCGAGGAGTGTGAGAGAAGTAAGGGGGGGAATCCGACACATTATCCAGCAGACATTTAATCCCCTTTTCCATCTACAAAAGGATTCTTCTACGGGCCAGACAGGCGAGGTTTGGGGGTTCGGTCCAGTCCGTCTTCCGAGACCTGCGCATCACCTTAGAAGAGGTCATAGCAGTCCGGAACAGGTCGGCGCTTCCGTGGGAATCAGGTGAGCATTACAAAGAGCACTTTCTGGGCGGCTCATAGCTTCGCTCTCCCTGGACGAATCCTCACCAAACTTTGCAAAAAAAAGTATTTGCGTCACTCTGAATTTATTTGCAAAGGTTGGTGAGGATTCGTCCAGAGGGGGCAAAGTTATAGGGAGGGGCCCCAAAACTTTTTCTTTCCCATAGACATAATGGGAAAAAACTTTGCTCACGCCTACAGCCCAAACCGCTGGACGGATTTACACCAAATGTGTGGCAGGAGCGGGGGCTTGGTCCCGAAAGCGTGCTTTGCTTTATTTGGTGTAAATCCATCCAGTAGTTTTTAAAAAAATGACAAAAATGTAAGTGAAAAAATTAGTGATATCTGTGTTCGCTTCGCGGACACACTTCCCTGTTCGCTCCGCGGACAGGACGGTGATTGGGCAAGCAGCTAGCGTGATGTCCGGGGACATCTGACGTGCTCTCTCATTGGATGTGGTGAAAGCGTGCAGTGCGTCTGGCTTCAGAGACGCCCGCCATCTTTGTTCCTCGCATGAGAGGCTTTGTCAGCAGGAGCGGGATCTGCCGCCTGCACAGTAAGTCTTTTGTGTCTGTCTCCTTTTCCTCCCACCCCCGCACATGCCCCTTGTGTCCTTCTTGTCCCCCCCACCCTCACTCATGCTCCGTGTCTCGCCTGTTCCTCCAGCCCCCGTTCACGGCATCAGCACACGGCGGCCAGCGGAGTGCCGAGGAGCGGGATCTGCCGCCTGCAGACGAACGCTGTGTGTCTCTCTCCCTCCCCCTCACCCCCCGCTCATGCCCCGTGTGTCTCTCTCCCACCCCCACCCCCGCTCATGTCCCGTGTGTCTCTCTCCCTCCCCCTCACCCCCGCTCATGCCCCGTGTGTCTCTCCCCTCCCACCAACCCTCCGCTCATGCCCCATGTGTCCCCCGCTCATGTCCCGTGTGTGCTCTGTATTTCCCCCCACTCATGTCCCGTGTCTTCCTCGTGTTCCTCCCCACCCCCGCTCATACCCTGTGTCTCCCTCATGTTCCTCCCCACCAGCTGCTCATGCCCCGTGTCTCTCGCGTGTTCCCCCACCCCCGCTCATGCCCCGTGTTTCCTTCCTTTCCCCCTCCACCCCCTGCTCATGCCCCGTTTGTACTCTGTTCCCTCTCACCCCCCGCTCATGCCCATGTGTCTCCCCTGTCCCCCCCACCCCCGCTCATGCCCTGTTGTGTTCTCTTTATACACCCCGCCTTCCCTTTCCATGGTGGCCATCTTGGTAAAAGATTTTCCTTCCTACACCGGGACGCCGCAGGTGTCCCGTTGTAGGAAAGAACATCTTTTTTTTTTTTTTACCACCCGGCGTTCCCACTTTGAGGACATAAAATGTTAGTGCTCTTCATCTATTGAAAAGGATGTTATGGTGATGTTGCACTAATAAAAACCTTTAAAATTAAGTAAAAAAAAATGTTACAGAGACGTTATGGTTAAATTCAGTGAAAAAACGTTGTTGAAGGGACTTTATGGTTAAGTTGCGCTACTAAAAACCTATGAAATTCAGTGAAAAAACTTTGTCAAAGGGACGTTATGGTTCCAAGTAAAACCGAAAAACCCTTGAAATTCGCCAGTTATGGTAAGCTAAGCAACCATAACTCACGGCACCACCGTGCACTGCTAAGACTAACACCCAGGACATCAAAGATGACATCACATGTCTGGCTCACTCTTTTTTCTTTTGCTGACATATCTAGGCCACATGGTTTTCTTCAGTAACAGTCAGAAACTAAAAATGTTATTTTATTTGTAGACGTATCCTTCAAATAGGTTCTTACAGTAATTCCCTTAGAGTCCAGTCACATCATATGAATCATATACATACGGGAAGACACAAGCTTGAAAGACAGCAATCCTTTTTGTGCATATAGATAATCAATAGACTTATGAGCACTTTCTGATAGTTCTGTTTTTTTTTTTTTTTATGGCTGTACTTTCCCTGTATATGGTCATATTTGTATACATTGTACTCACACTACTTTCATTAGGGTCCAATCACATCAAGTGATACATATACCTAGGGTAAATAGCAGCTTTGAAACAGAGCAATCATTTATTTGCATGAAAATAATCAGTTAAGTTATGAATTGTTTCTGCTACTACTTGTGCTTTTTTGCTAACTTCACTTTCCCTGTATATACCCATATTGGTATGTGTTCTTGTGTCTTTGTGTTTTGTCTATAGTAATGCAATTATGTAATACATGTGTTTTATTAGCTACTTATTACATATTTCACAGTACACAAAAATCTATTAAGAAAACAATTATCACTTCATTATTCAACATGTTAACATTACAAATATTATACCTTCATCTTGTACACTGCACACAATGTTATGTTTCTGTATGAGTAGCTTAGTATACTAGACAGAACCCCATAATAGAATGCTATTTATATCAATGCATCGTTCAATGCACTAATTAGGGTATGATATTCATTGCAATGATCCTTGACACTTGTTTCACAACATTATGATAAGAATCCCTTGTACACATATTTCATGAAAAGTACATACACATGTGATGTTATCAGTGATGTCATCAATGACATTTGTGATGTCATCTTTGATGTCCTGGGTGTTAGTCTTAGCAGTGCATGGTGGTGGCGCGAGTTATGGTTGCTTAGCTTACCATAACTGGCGAATTTCAAGGGTTTTTCGGTTTTACTTGGAACCATAACGTTGTTAACGGGACATTATGGTTAAGTTGCGCAACTAAAAACCTATGAAATTCGGTGAAAAAACTTTGTTAAAGGGACGTTATGGTTCCAAGTAAAACCGAAAAACCCCTGAAATTCGCCAGTTATGGTAAGCTAAGCAACCATAACTCGCGCCACCACTGTGCACTGCTAAGCCTAACACCCAGGACATCAAAGATGACATCACAAATGTCATTGGTGACATCACTGATGACACCAGAGTGTCCCATGACTCGCACTATAAGGTTCTATTGTTTTTTTACCTTGACAGACAGGGATCGTGCCAAAAGACTTGTTTTGAAGGAGGGGTGCAAAAACGTAAGGGACGATAAGGATGAAATATCTGAAACTAAACCGCTTTTATATATTATATCACTATGAGAAAGATCGTTGGCACAGACGGAGTCGTATTAGGGACTGCGTTAAGCGTAGACAATCGAAAATGCCAATTTAATGTAAGTAACCCTTTAGATTATTTTATACCAGAATATAATAACAATACCGTGGCGTTAAAGCCCGGTTAAGTTGTACTTGTTCGTTCAGTGTGGCATATTATTTTGTACCGTGAACTATCACTGCTGAAGTGGTCCCCTGCGCTCAGACAGCTCTGAAAAAGGTAGAGGAGAGAGGGTGGGTTAGTGGGAATAAGTTAACATACTCTGTTGCACTATCTTCGCTAGCAAATAGTTTCACGCCCTAATAAATAAAATGAATATTTTTAATGAAGATCGGCTCGTGAGACTAATTTATGTTTTTAAAACAGGTACATCCTTCCCTACTGTCAATGCCACGATTTTCAGACCCCGGCCAACGGATTTTTTAACTGCCAGGTGCAGCTAATTCTAAACAACTTCATGACCCTCACCATTTTATGGGACAATCGCCAAGGACCAATATGCCCTTAGCGGTACTAGCGGCTAGAAGCAACATACCAACCATTATGGTGGTCTAATGCCTCGTTGTTGGAACAGCCTTCCGATTATCAGTGCGACCACAGTGCTTCTTTTATCATAAACCAACACCCTGTGTACCGCAAAGGAACAGCGCGTGACTCAAGATGAACTTTTGCGGATCGACAGCAAAGACAAATTCAAATCGCTGAATTCTCTAAACATTTGATGTCAAATAAAAGTACTTTACGAAATGTACAAACTTGCTGTTTGCTTTTAAATCACAGTTTCATATTCCGAATTGTGGCGCGCTGTGTTGTGAGATGATCTGTGTTGTTTTCCGGGTTCTGTGTAAAGTCGCATAGGACTGGAGACGACTGGGCCTTACGCGGTACTAGCGGCTAGAAGCAACATACCAACCATTATGGTGGTCTAATGCCTCGTTGTTGGAACAGCCTTCCGATTATCAGTGCGACCATAGTGCTTCTTTTATCATAAACCATATACCGCAAAGGAACAGCGCGTGACTCAAGATGAACTTTTGCAGATCGACAGCAAAGACAAATGCAAATGCTGAATATTCTCTAAACATTTGATGTCAAATAAAAGTTCTTTACGAAATGTACAATCTTGCTGTTTGCTTTTAAATCACAGTTTCATATTCCGAATTGTGGCGCGCTGTGTTGTGAGATGATCTGTGTTGTTTTCCGGGTTCTGTGTAAAGTCGCGTAGGACTGGAGACGACTAGGCGCGTTTGGCTACGCACCCTGTAACGTCACGGAGAGAGACAGGGAATATGAATGCTTTGATAATGTCAGGCTTAGGGGCGGGAGATATGATTTAGTGTCGCAAAATCAGGTCAGCCAGGTCGATGGGGCAAGTGATAGGATTATCACAAAATGTCGGCGCACAGCAGCCTGATTTATCGTTTGTTTAGTGGACAAAAATTCGGGTAAGGCCCATAGGAAATTGTAATGTCAATGGACATAAGGCGGGTTCTTAGAACACTTTCAACCTGACAAGGAACAATACGAACAGCGTTCTCAGAACACCCCCATTTTGTTTAATTGCAAACATAACTCCACGTCTACTCTTCCTCGTCCCAGTACTTAACTCATGAGGCCCCTGCCTCCGACAAAGGACCTTCTTCTATTTCTTTAAATTCCTATAACTCCTCCCCCACATCCACATCACTCAGTTTCATATTACCAAGCCGGAGCACGGGACCTTCCCCGCAGGGAGGGTGAGGAGGGTCGTCAGTACTGTGACGAGGAAGAGTATGACTAGGAGTAATGAAGATTACCGGTAAGTAATCAGAGCATTTCAGGACACCGCGAGTGTTCTTAGAACACATTCAACTTGCCAGAGTACAATACGGACAGCGTCCTCAGGACACCCCCATTTTGTTTATGTATGAACATTTAAGGACACCGCGAGTGTTCTTAGCTCAATTTTAGCTTGCTTGCGAACAAAATGGACACATACTCAGTCCTCAGAAGACCCCACCATTTAGTTTATATAGAAAATTTCAGAACAGCCGTGTTGTCCGCAGACAAATCGAACACAACAAAAGTGTCTAGCACATAAAAAAAACCAGTACATTGAACCTATCTCATACTCCTCCACCCTCCCCAAACACTCTTACACACCAAGACATTCCACTAAATACAATTTTTAATCCAAGTTTCACCACGCTGTCCGCGGTCGTCGGCGAATGCAAGATGGAGGGCACCACAGAAAATCTGACGTGCTTCACGCACCACGGCGTCCAATCAGCGAACACGTTGCATGTCCGCTGACATCACGCAAGCCGCTCGGCCAATCAGGGCACTGTCCGCGGAGCAAACCGGGAAGTCCGTCCACGGAGCGAACGGAAATATCACTCATTTTTTTGCCTTACATTTTGGTCATTTTAAAAAAAACTACTGGACGGATTTACACCAAATTTGCAAAAGCACGCTTTTGGGACCAAGCTCCTGCCGTAAATTTGGTGTAAATCCGTCCATCGGTTTGGGCTGTAGGCGTGAGCAAAGATTTTTCCCATTATGTCTATGGGAAAAAACAAAAGTTTTGGGACCCCCCTATAACTTTGCCCCCCCTGGACCAAACCTCTCCAAACTGTGCAAAAGAATTCAGACTGGGCCATATACTTTTTGCAAAGTTTGGTGAGGATTCGTCCAGAGGGAGCGAAGTTATAAGCCACCCAAAAAATGCTCTTCCTATGGAAACACCAACTTAACCATAACTACATGGACGTTACCGCGTCCATGTAATATGTTTAGTTATTTCACCTGAGGTTTTAAGTCATGTACTAGATACTGATGATGGACCTTTTCATTTACTACTTGCTCCATACCATGTAATGCAGATTGCCATTGTGCAATGGGCAGTGTTCCAATTTTAAAATGATACAACTACATGCAATCAAAAGTTACTGACTAATGAAAGTCAGATTTATAAACACGGGCTCCTGGAAAAAAACCCTATTCTGCCCAGGAAGGCTTCATGATAAACAAAAATGCAAATGAACGGGTCTGTAAAACTGGCATGCCCCCTTACTGTTCAAACACCCTTGACACATGACAATCTACACCTAAATATTTGGAATACTGGTTTTTATATTTTGCAGCATCTATTTGTATATTGCTTTAGGTATAGTGCTGAACATCATGGGTTACAGGGTAAAGTAATACAGATTTACACAAGGCAACAGACATCAAGTCAAATTACTTATACAGTGAACAAAGTGCAGATTTCTACTGTCGATTCATAAAGCAATATACAAATAGATGCTCCAAAATATAAAAACCAGTATTCTAAATATTTAGGTGTAGTACTTGATTTTTATGTGTCAAGGGTGTTTGAACAGTAAGGGGGCATGCCAGTTTTACAGACCCGTTCACTTGCATTTTTGTTTCTAATGAAAGTCAGACATTAATACAAGTGCTTGCTCTGTTAATGTTTTGTGAGCGCTGAATTAATTATATTTCTTACAGTAATAACTCATAATTATGTGGTTAACATTTTCATACTCATAATATTGTTATGTTTTAAAAGAGGACTAAATTACATGTGTTCTACCCACTTCGGCTGTTCATCTGAATGTTATATTGTGTCTGTTTCTTAATACCTGTACGATGTTACAGGATTCGCTATGTTCAATATGTTCCATGTTCCATGTTCATGCTATCAAGTACTGTGCATTTGTTTCCAGGCACCTTCAGTCCATTTATATATGTGCCCAATACATGTACCATGTGTCCAACCTTTATTTGTACTTAACATTGGCATTTGAATGTAAGTGATCACAAAAGCCATGTCAGAAGCAACTCTTCATTAATTCCGGCTGGGTACATGCTTGTAGTTTAGGTATCCAAAATGACTCTTGTTTTGTACGTTTTCGATCTCCACCACGTGTCTGTTTACAATTTCAAGTACTTTTAATTTCAACTGAGAAACATGATGATTTTCTCAGAGAAATTCCTAATGTTATCCCTGTGTTTTCCAACCCGTTCCTTTGTTGCTCTCGTGGTTTCTCCAACATATCATTTCCACAAAGGCACTTTAAACTATATGCAACACATTTTGAAATGCATGTGGCATACTGTTTTCATTTCATTTGTTCTACTGTTTGTGGATAGTATACAAGATTGCCGGGTATTGCATTGTTGCTGTGAATGCAATTCAGACAGAGGAAAATCCCTGTTGTGGGTGGTTGCAGGTATGTTTGATAAACATGTCTCTGAGAGTATCTGCCTATACCAGATGTTCTTTGAAGTTCCTTTATCTTTTTGCAATTTTAGTAACAGATTTGCATAACTTCTGTAACAAAGGCTCTGTTTGAAGTACAGTCCAATGTGTACGGATTAATTTTACAATTTGATGGTATGCTGTTTCATAGGTGATAGGAAAAACACGTTCCTGTTCATGTGATGTTTTTATTTTGTACTGGAGTAATTTCTCTCGTAGTTTTGATGTTCATTTATTTAATGCTTATTCTAGTACAAAGCATGGTCACCTTCTAGTTATTAGTTTCTTCTGGAGATGTTTTTCCTCTTTATGAAATTCATTGCCATCAGAAGAGATTCTTCAAACTCGTACTAATTGTGGGTAAGGCACACTTTACACAAGGATACTTGGAGCAGTCTAGGTGTACACCAGGTCGGCGTTCCAGAGGGCCAGAGTGTTGCATGAGAAGCACTGTTCCTAGAGTTTTCTTTGAAAGTCAGTCTAGATTCCTGTCTGGTGATGGTCTTACTATGAGGTAACTGTGTGACACCCAATAGCTTTATTTTGGCCGTCACTTAGGCCAGTGTACTGGTGGTAGTTAGCTTGAAGGTTAAGCACCAGGATTTCAACCAGATCTTGGCGAGAATGGTGAGTCAATGTTACTTCTGCAAGGTAGAGGTGATGTGGTCTAATTTCCTTGAATCCACCCTGAATTCTGAAAAAGCAGAGGAGTCATTGATGGCTTCTGAGGAATGCCTGGGTGTTAGTGGGGATATTAAATAAGTGAGCAGGCAACCCCAATCATGGGGTTCACAGAGACCTGTTGTGACATAGTACACCTCTGGGTAAATTGGCCATACTGCTGGCACTTACCCAGAGAAAAAACCTGAGGATCCCACAGACACAAGCTACTTCATACCAAAATAAACTACAAGATACCAAGAGAATTGATCGAAGGAGTCTTCAGGCATAGAATAGGATCCATAGGAGCACTTTGAGAGGTTGGCTCAAGGAGCCCAAGGCAAAGGCTTCTAAGCCTGAATCAACTTCCATACAAAAGAATGACAATCTGTAATCTGGAAGCAAACAGACAGCCATCCAGGCCAATCTTATCTTCCCAGCATAACAACTGACCAACAATGTCGTGGCCATCGCCTAGGTTCATGGCGACCAGGAAAATTACATGAAAGCATAGGTTGATTTCTAAGTCGATGGGGAATGGATCCTGGTAGAGGCAACTGTGATGACTGTCCTGCTTGAGAAAATCATTATTGGAACAGAGCTTCCATCCTTTCCTTGGTGGATCATCCAGGCCTGGAAGAAGACACATACTTTACCAGCATATTTACTAATATACAGACATTGCAACAGAACATTAATGGTGGTAGACCAAGTTGACTGGATGGAAAGGGATCACCTCGGAATAGCCCGAGGATTTCCTTGAAAAAGCCAAAAAAACATCTCTGTATAGTTTCCCAACCAGGTGAGCCCCCAAACCTGACACCTTCTTCTTTTAGAACTGCAGTCAAGCATGTGTGTCCCTGTGCCATGTTAATCCTATGCACGAGTTTTCAATTAATGCCGTTGAAAGAAACATTAGAACATATAAACACATTTTTATTATTTTGTAAACACACAGCTTTGTTAGGATCCCTATTTCTATATATTATCTGAAAAGTAAATATTGTATATCAGTGTTGTTATTCTGGTATCTCTCAGAGTCTCTCAGTTCTTCTGTGTCGGGCTATTGGGTCTTTCAGGATAAAGTTCTTCTTTAAATTAATTGTATCCAATTTGCCCTTATCATGCATTGTTGAGGATACAAATCTTAACTCTCAGTAAACTACACTTCTCCATTTCACTTGTGTAACCCCTGGCACAAATGGGCCCTTTCAGAGAGGGGGTTATAGGTAGGTGTATGAAGGGGGTAATGTAAAGGAAGAGTTATTGGAAAGAACTATGACACAGGGGTTTTAAAAGTCCTTATTTGAATGTGTATGTGCTTGACTGGACTTACGTACTGAACCATGTATCCTCACCATGGGGAAACATAGAAGTCTGGAACAATGGACAATGGGCAGGTCTCCCCTGTAAGCAGCAATGGATTTAGCTGCTAAAAGATTATAAACGAGAAATCAAAAGAAGAAAAATACAGTGGAAGTGACAGTTGGAAAAATGAGAAAACAGAAGCAGGCAGACAAAAAGAGGGAGAAATAAGAAGGAAGAAGAGAGAAGAGAAAAATTAATGCTCCCTTTGGAGCTGCAGCTTTGAGCACCCTTTGAGGGAATCAAGGAGGGGAGGCTGGCTAGGCTGCCTATGACACCTGCATCCTGGCACAGATCAAAAGCCCCTCGCCACATGTGGGGTGTAGCCCAGGTGAAGAAATACCCCAGGTCGGGGACGTAAGAGTACGTCGAACCCGAGAAGTATCACATGGTTTTAGAGGCATTGCTCCTTCTGGGGCCATTCTGGCTGGCCCGGAAAGAAAAGAAACCCCGGGCAGATCACAGGATGCAGCCCAGTGATGATGAGTGCTAGCCCTGGGCCATATAAGCAGGCACCCAGAACCGGGACACAGTCTGTGGGAGAAACGGTCTGCCCGGGGGCCTGACCTGGTTGACAGGAGCAGAAGGTAAATCCTGGGCCAAGAGTCAAGTGGTGGCCCAGGTGAGGGTGGTCAGTACCCTGAGGAGCAAGACTGTCCACCCGGAGCCAAACAGGGCATATGATGAAAATGTCATCGTCCCCGACAGCGCCAGTAGAAGGAGTGGGACCGCAGTGCCGACAAGAGTCCTTAGAGGTCTGTCACCTTCGGGGCCAGATGGGGAGGGTGTACACTGCAGGACCTACCTGGACCTGCAGACACAGCATCCGCGGCAGAGGGGGCTCTGTAATAAAGTACAGAAATTCATTGCTGGGACAACCCAGGTGGGCAGGACCTGGGTAGAGCCCAACAATGGAAATAACCTCAATACCCAGAAAATTAAAAATGAAAGAACTGCCACAAAAGAAATAAAGTACTTTATAAGCCCCAGCAATAAATCAACACTGTGACAGAGGACATAACGACATATAGAAGTCCCATCCATAAAATCACTGCCATGGAGGAAAATGGGATTCCTTAGCTCTAATAAGAAAATAAGAAAAACCATTACAACCATAGAGGAGTCACACTCCCCATTCAGCCCTGTACCTAACAGAAGTTTGTTAAACTCGTGGAAGACACCTGCGGCAGAGCGGGATGTGGGGGTAGAAAGCAGGAAGTGCTTGCAGTTAGGTTGTTGCTTGCTGCTGGAAGCGCTGTCTTCTTGCTGAAATAAATATCCATTTTAATTAGAAATCTGTACCGCATTATTTTACTTACGTTTGCTTTTAGCCCATTGTTTTTAGTATTTAATCTGTTATATTGTGTAATTGTAGAATTGTGTAGTTGCAGAACAGCAGAATAGCAATTGGCAAGCTCTGTGGGGCACATTGCCATACTACGGTATAGCTATTCGTGCTTACGGTGGTTGTTGACAAGTCCCATCACACTTGTAGTCCTCTGTTGGGGATCAGCACCGGCGCATCAGGGACAGTCAGTAGCGGTATGGATAAGTACGGGCCAGAAACAATGCTCTAAATCTCTTAATAATGGGCTTACAAGAGGTCCTAAAGGCTATAAAACGTGCCTGAGAGGCGTCTGACGTAAGAAGCTTGATGTCTCTTGAAAATGCACTACATTTCCCTTCTCTTTCAAAACAAAAATTGGTTAACCGTCACACTGATATTTGCCACGTGTCTGTAACTCCACCTATACATCTCCCCGTGCCCCTGCCCTAACTCGCTGATATCGCTGGGGAACCTCACGTTATAACTCAGCTAATGAGCAAACCACATAAAACTCATTCTCATTGTATGGGTGAGGAGCCCAAGGCTAGACCGTCTTTAGGCTCTGACTGAAGGGCCTGGGATTAGAAAACATGCTTGGGCCTATTACCGAGAAATTAAGGCCAATTCTTATATCTGAGCTCTATTGTACCTGTTTCTCCTGCCCCCAACCACCTGGCTCCAGTGATGCCCTGTTATTTTGGTGATTCTCTCTCCCGTGAGGTAGCTTTCAAGGCCCACAGGAGGGAAGTGCCTCTACTACAGGACTCTATTCACAACCCTAGTGTGGTTGGGCAGGAAATACTACCACAAACAAGTCATGGGAATCTAAGATGCTGTTTATTAAACACCCGGTCTCTTGTAAAGCATGCAGTGGAAAATGCAAAAATGATTGAGGATCAAAATGTAGATATCCTATTTCTAACAGAAACACAAACACAAAGTCTAACATTGTCAAAATACAACTTTACACATGTGCAACCTCTATAAAAAATCACATACATAGATTGCATAGTTTACATAGCAGCTATTCCTCAAAACCCCGTAGCTGTGGGATCTTGTCCCTGCTTTCTACAGAATTTTGCCCTTTTCACTATGAACACACTTTCAAAATGTTCACAATTCTAACTGTAATGCATGTTGCATAAAATCACATATCTTGCCATTCCTGCCCAGAACATGTTACACAGTTCTGCCACCTCTTCACACGTGCAGCCAGAAATTAAATGAACAACTCTGTTGTTTTTTTTATATTTTTCACCATTTTGAATAGCAAGTTATAAGTCTTTTAAAAAGTGTTCTTTGTTCAGGTTTAGCAACAGTTGGTCGCTTGGCTCTGCCTCTTTTTGTCTCCCTGCAGTCCAGGGGCATGCTCCTCCTTGTTTGTTCCTTCCAGAGGCCATTTACGAACCTCTTCACACTTCTAGTTTCCTGAGCTGCAGCTTGTCATTGTTCCTTTGCTCTCTGTAGATACGATTCTGTCCCAACCCTGCAATTAACACCAACCCGTGAGTTTCTGCTTAGGGGAAGGCCCTCGTTCTGGGAAGAAACCTGCTTTCCCAGTTTTTTTCAACTTCAGCCAGGCTAATTAGTTCTTAAACTTAACAAACCCCACATTTGCTGCATCACATACATTTCTTCCTTGGCCTTAAAATCAGTGGAATCAAAAACACAACTAAAATCAGTATTCCTTTTTGGCAACAAACCCTGTTTATGTTTGCTAATTCAGCAGACTTTTGAGTTTTAGGTCATTTTAAAGCTGCCTTAGTACTCCTCTGACAGCTGTCATTCAGGCCGCCCCAGGTATTTCGCCCCGATTTTGGCATAGAGGCTGTCAGTTTTCAGACTTTGTATGTTTCACAATGTTTCATTTGATACATGGATTTTCGCACCAGGCAAGATTGTGAATGTTGAAAAGTGTTTTGTTATAGGCACTTTGGAGTTTTTGGGCAAAAAAGAAAATGACAATTGTAGGCAGATTTTTGGGTTTCATTTGCAAAGTACTGCTTCTCTCTCTTTACTCTGCTGGTCATGGAACCCACTGGCACATTTCTGCAGGGTGTGCTCTATTACACCGCACATGCACCATGGGTGGCTGGTTGTGCATCCCTATTTTTGTGTGCTGAAGCACATGGTTTTTGTAGCTTTTTGGCACGCACATGGGTTTTGACGCAATTGTTGCTATTTATTTCCCCACAACTGGCATGGTGATGCCGCATAGCATACCGGAGTGGGTCAATACATTCCACATAGTACCCTGAAATTGAGACCATTATTGTGTTTTGAAACCCCAATTCAGAGAGACACATCTCAGGACTGCACTCTGATATATGAAAGGCAAGTTTCCCTTTCTAATGAAGTGTATATTATCTATTGTGTATGCTGTAACCCCCACGCATGCCCATTTATTTTAGATATTTGTGAGCAATATGGTGTTTAAATATGTCTGCAATATGCATTTGCGGCATTGAGCATTCTGCGTTACTGCTACTGACTGGATAGAACATTGGTTATATGTAATGGCACTAAGCTATGACCTGGGTCTGAACGTCTGTGTCTTATCTTAATAGCAATCCCTGAATTCTTGTAGAATGTTGCTGCCTGGGGATTAAATCCAGCTCAGGGGAATGATAGGTGCATGAAATGTGTCTGTATTCTGAGTGAGTCAATTGGCTCTGAGTTGGAGCAGGTGAGGATGGCTGAATAGTGCTCTCAATGTACTTATCTACTATTCCAAAGAGGTGTGATAGTTCTCTGCAAAGACCAGCCAAGACTATTTGTAGAGGCTCTTTTTACAAAAGTCCAGTCACTTAATTTTAAACTATTTAAGGTTCCAGTTACTCTTGAAGTTACATGTGTTTTTGGGTGACTGAGGTTTCACCTTTAGACCTGTGGCCTCTCAAGAACAAGGTAGGAAGGTATAGGGCCTAATTTACAAAAGTGTTTTTCGATTGGAAAATTAATTGATGTTTTGTAAATCGGGTCCATAGTCTACAATATCAGGTATTATAGACTCAGCATGCAATAAGTGTAGGTTGTAGTTAGGTACGGTTTAGGTCTAGTTTATAAAGTCTTGACATATAATGTAGCTGTAAGTGATTATCTGAATCCTCTTACACTTTTGGGCTGGATTCAATCAAATGTGCTGCCATTACCGCTATGTAAGTGCTTGTTAGTGTGAATAATCTGCTCATTGAACACCCTAAGTGTCGGGAGAAAGCATTTGCCTCCCACAAATCAATTCCAAACAGATTTTATGTAAAGAATTTTAAATTTCTGTATTCAAAGTTGTTTGTGCTATGTATGTTTTGCCCACCTAAAAATAATATGAATTTACGTAACCATTGTTGTAACACTAATTTATTTCTCTATTTAACTGTAGAATCTTTAGCCAAGAGATAGATTGTATAACATAATTAGTACAGTTTCTATCTCCTGAGTTTACTTAGTTAGTATATTTATTATCATTTAATTAATATAACATATTACAGAGAGCACATTGACCGTGAACATTTCCACCAGAACACACCTCCAAGAGGAGGAACTGGAGGTGATTGAGACCTGCTTGGGTCTCCATGTTTCAATCTGCAGTAGCCATTCCATTGCATTGACAACACAGCTGCAGATGGAGCATAGCTCAGGGATCTGCAGCACAAGGCCACGTGACCTACTCCTAATTAGCCAGCTCACCCTCCCTTCCACTTTGTCTTGCCACTGGCATCTCCATCAACAACTGCATTCCATCCTCCAACACATAGGTAAGCACAAAAGTAATAGGATCAATCTCCCACCCCCTCCCCCTCACTGCCACTACTACCCACTCTGACTTATCAGACTCCGACAGTGTACCATCCAAAGTTAGAGATCCCCATCTTCAAAAAAACGACAAGCAGTACACCCCACATTCTCATAATAACTACAGTGTACTTTCTCCAGGATATCCTGGCATCTCATAATTTGACCTGCTCATTAGCTTGTTGCATGCCCTGATCATCTAATAGCCCTGCTACTCTTCAAAGATATAACTGCAGCACACTGCCTCAGACCACTCTGACATCTCCAATGACACTGCATGTAAACCTCCAGTATGCTCCTCGTACCATACAGCCTACAAAATATACCCTAACATACCTACTACTGCCCCCAGCTCTATGGTGAATATGAGTCCATAACTCAACTTTCTCACTGGATTCCCCCTCCTTCCCGTACTAACCCACTTACCTAGTGAGAACATATTGGTGTGTCTGGCTATCTTTTGCAACACAGCGAAGTCATCCCAGACTCCAGTGCCACTGTTGCATAACGGATGCATAAGCCTGTGCTGAACAATATGCAAACAAGGCAAACTATTTAATCCTAGACCGTATGTAAATTCATGGCTATTGAGCGTTGCACATTTTAGCTGCACCACTAAGACACAAGCAAATATGGATTATTTACTGTTGAGTTTGACACACGTTAGTCCCAACACAGAGAAACACAGGCGTAAATTGATTTGGCACAATTTAGTTTGATGCAACCTTTTGTTGCAACTCATAACACACACAAATTATGAAACATTTTCAATTGCATTTGATGGTATTGAAATTCATGTCAGCTGCAAGAACATTGCTATTGCCAAAGCAATTATAAGTTTAAAATACATTTTTTTTCATACAAGTTTTACAAATCACTCACATAGATTTACAAGGTTTTCCTTTGTAATTTGTTCTGCTGCTTACACATCATCATGCATTCATTAATTAATCTTTTATTACGTGCCTACTACCAACGACCAGTGTCTAAGCACAGATTCGAACCTGTGTTCATCTGCGTTGTCTTGCTTCCAAGACAAAAGTTTCCCGTGGGATATCTTCCCGGCCCATCATAATGTCAAACCACTACTATGTGATGTTATAAATGCACTTCACAATGTGAACTAAGTTGTTATTCATTTTATTTTACATTTTGCTGTTAAAACTGAGAACACACATAATCAAAAGCGTGCAATGCACTTTTCTAAACAGACATGCTAATTCATGGAATAAATGTGCGCCGAAAAGGGGAGCGCAAGCTTGAATATCGCAGCGCTCATGTGCTAAAGCCGCACACGCAGACGTTCATCGATTCATGGAATGCGCTGCACGTGTAAAACCTGGGATGTGCGCCAAATCCGTGGGTGGCGCATGCGGGAACACACGTCACTAAACGGCGTGCGCGATGCGCACAGGGAAAGCGCACATCGTCTAGCTCACACAAGAAAAGTGGGCAGAACACGGGGTGCAACACGTGCAATGGGGAACAACACATGAAAATGTGAGCGTTATGGGGGAAGTATGGGAGGTAAATGCTTGCAACGCCCACACGCGCGCCAACAACATGTATTCATGGAATCGAACAGGGGAAAGCTGTGCGCCATAAAAGACGCGCTAATCCGGAAACACGTACTCCAGCAGGAAGCAGGCGTAAGCGGCCCCGCACAGCATGAAAGTGCGCACTAACAACATACAAGCTCATATGCTACGATGAATATACCGTTCCTCGCAGCAGTGGTCGTGGGACACCGCAGGAGGAGGAGGATAGCCAGGCCCCGCATTTTTGTACCCAGGACCAGCCTTTTTGGGATGCCTGATGACCAGGTGTATGGGAGGTACAGGTTTCCACCACTAATGATCCTAGAACTGGTCACAGAGTGGGAGGATGACCTCACATCACACACCCTGTGCTCCCAAGCACTGAGCCCCTTGGAAAAGGTGCTCAATGTACTGCCCTTCTTGGCTATTGAGTCATTTCAGCAGACAAGTGCCATAGTTGGGGGTGTCTCACAGGCCACGCTGTCACGCTGCCTACAGCTGGTGTTGGCCATCATGACTGCACACCCCTCAGTCCGCATGCACATATACATGCCCAAAACACCTGCTGAAAGGCAGGCTGTCGTCCAGGACTTTTACGGGTGGCACATTTACCCAAAGTGCTAGGTGCCATTGATTGCACCCATGTGGCTCTACGTCCTCCCAGGGCCACTGAGCACATCTATCAAAACCGCAAGCACTGGCATTCCATCAACGTGCAGGTTGCATGTGATGCCAAGGGAATCATCACCTCACTATATGCCAACTATCCGGGGTCTAACCATGATAGTTTCATATTCAGAATGTCACCCCCAAACCGGGACCTGGAAGCTGGGCGGCATGGTGACACATGGCCAATTGGTGAGTATAAATGCCTCTGCACATGCATGCATGTCAGACACTGAGAAATGTGAAAACCCCACTAATGACAACCATTATCACCTCCCCAGGGGACAGTGCCTAACCTCTGAGCACCTAAATGATGACGCCAATACAGAACCCCACCTCACCACCGAAGGTAAAATACAACACAGCCCATATTGCAACCTAGGGCATAGTGGAGCGCACATTCGGAGTGCTGAAGTCACGCTTTCGTTCCCTTGACCGCTCTGGTGGGCAGCTGCTATATGCGTCCCCAGTAGTGTGCAGGATCATAGTGGCAGCATGTGTCCTGCACAACATTGCAACCCGGCGGGGCGTGCTGGTGGACATGGTGGTGCCCCCACATCCCCAACCACATGCACAGCCGCTGCACATGGGAGGTGAAAGGGCACGTGGTGAGGCAGCCGTATCCAGCTTGTGGCTCCACTGGTGCCTGGTTGTGGCTGTGAGTACTCCTGCCTCTGCGCCATCTCCTCCTCCTCAACAGCATCGAGTGCCTCATCACCTGCAAAAACATAAAAGAAAAGTAATGAAAACAGGCATGAGCACCATAGCCCACACACACAGGCATGACGAGGCAGACATCCAGTACATAAATGTCACACATGACAATAGCTCTGGAATGCATGCACTGGCAATGAGCTGGAAGTGGAGGTAAAAAGCAGACACTGAGGACTCCAAGATGGAAAAGCAACACATATGCTGCATGCTGGATAGCACTGGCATCACACATTAGCCTTTGAGTGGCATGGACAATCCACAAACATGACACATGCCAGCACACAGATGGCACGTAGCATAGCCATGGCAGATTTGACAAGGACATCCAGATGGTAACAAATCAGTACTGTCACCCATCCATGTGAGATGGACATCATGAAATAGAACATGCAAAATAGTGTGACAAAACACGCATGTGCCACACGCTGCAACAAACCCAGTGTTCACTACTGCAGTGATGGCAGGCACATGGATACATCAATGGTTGGTCACTTCGACATGACAGAAGACAATTGTCATGTTAAACATTCAAACAGGGCCCCGAAGTGATTGTGTGCAGGCCATGTGTAGGTGAACATTACTCACTAAGCCTGATTGATGAAATCCTTCCCATAATAAGGAAACATATGTAGGCCATTGTGGGGTGTAATCTATGTCTGAAGTGTGTTACATTTGGGGCAGAAGGGCACAAAAATGTGTGGGAAACATGCAAAGGATTTCATCAATCAGGCAGAATGAACAGGAAAACAGTATGAACAATGTTGTGGCAAGATGACAGTTGAAGGGCAAGCGCAGTAGTCAGGTGCAAATTGTCAACTGCGGTCAGAAGGGATACTTGAAAACCCAAACCCAAGGCCGGGCTATGGTTTGGAGACATCAAATGGGTGACCCATAGCAGTCATAACTACACAGCCTCACCTGGCACTCAACCAGAACATATCACCAAGCAACATACACTTGGTTTGCACACACATGCATGGCCACTCACCGGACATTGCCTCAAGATCTGGTAGGTCTCCCACGCCTTGGATCTGATCCTCTATCATGAAGCCTCTATGATATAGACTCATGTTCTGTGAGTACTTCCTCCTCTGGTGGAGACCCACTGCCAGTCACCAGAGTAGAGGCATGATTGGAAGCCAGCTTGTTCTTTGCTCTGCGTTTGAGGTCATTCCACCTCTTAGAGCAATCATCAGCTGTGTGCCTGACAAATCCAAGGGCACTAATCTGGTCCGCGATGCACTGCCTACGTTGAGCAGCTGTAGTCTTGCGCCCTGCAGTCACCAGCATTTTGCGGCCATTGGCCAACACGTAGCCCACAAGTGCGTCTAGTTCCACATCATTGAAACTACGCTCCCTTGACATGCCGGAGGGGGGAGCCATGCCTGGGGTCCCAGCCTGTACCGCAAGAGCACACTTCTTCCTCTTGGGAGGTGGTGTGGACTCTGAGTGGCTTACGCCGCTCTGGTTCGTAGGGGCTGAAGCGCAGGTGGACTGGGCACTGGAAGTAGCCAAAGGCACGATGACCAAAGGTCTCACTGCAGGTATTGGCAGGACCAACCTCGGTGTGATGGACTTGGACCAACACTGTCCCGGCTGGGAGACTCGGAGCTGGGGCCCCTGCAGCCTCCTCACCCTAGCTACTTGGGGCAGCAGATGACATAGCTGCCCCGGATCCACGGGGCCTGGTGACAGCAACTTTCACGGCCACACGTGGCTTTGACTTGGTGACACGTAAGTCAGCCTGGGAGTCATCCTGTGCCGGTTCGGTTGACAATATGGGCCGGGTTAACAATGCCTGAGCTGGGATGGTGTCAGCTGCATCTCCCCGACCCATTGGGGGGGACATAAGTGTCCCCGATTGGTCCTCCACCACACACTGGCCTCTTGGGCCACCCTGCACATCCTGGCCATGTCCCCTACTGCACCCATCTCTTGGAGGTCGGCCAACTTTGCCTCCCTTTCCGCTTGGTCACCTCCCAACCATGGCACTGATGTTCTTGTGTGAATGGGAGGTGCAGTAAACAATTGTCCTGGGCAATTGGGGTGAAAGGGGCAGGGTAATAGATGGAATACGTACCCTAGTGCTCTAGCAAGGCTGTCTGTGATCCCTGGGGGAAGATGACGGGTCAACCAAAAAAGAAGCGTACGCGTGGTACACGCTGGCTACAATGACCTCTCAATGGGTACGCGACACACAGGGGCAACCACAGTTGAAAAATACATGCGTGACTCACCGTCTGCCTGGGAAAAGAATGTGAAAAAGACACGCACACATGTAGAGGGAAACACCAGGGTGCGTTACGTCACAGACGCGCTTACGCCCTAAGGGCCTTTCCTCGAATTACACGCTGATGTGCAGTTTTTTCACGTGCCAAATCACTCCGTATCAAGCTGGCCACGCAACAACACACGGAAGACTACGCTCCTGCCCAGAATGGCATTTTCCTGCCCCCCAGAGCCCTGAGCACGCTCCCACTTGCCATCTGCTGCTGCCTGCCTGCCTGCTGTCCACATGCCCTGCTGTTTGGTGCCTGCACGACAGCCATCTGCAGGGGTCCAGTTGTTGTGACCACCCCAGCTGGAACAGAAGACTCCTGACTGGCATTCCATCGCTCCACAGCCCAGCCCCAGGACCCAGTTGCCCACCCACACCTGCCTCAGGGGTTGCCATGTCCGCCACAACTCCATCTGGCACCAGTGGCAAACCCCCAGCAGAGTGGCAGAGCACTGCCAGCTTCAGTGCTAATGAAGTTGGCATCCTGGTGGAGCAAGTCCTGGGGCATTATGATGCCCTCTTTGGAAGTTCACGTGCTGGCAATGAAGGACGGAAGAGGATCTGGAAGGACATCGTGGCTGCCATCAACGTGGAGGGGATGGCAGCCCGCGACATGCAACACGTCAGGAAGCACTGGGAGGACTTCAGTTCCTGGACCCTCAGCAAGGCCCGGTGCCTCTTGAAGGCAAAACATGCAGAGGGGTGCCGGGTCCATCTTACAAACATCCAGATGAGGGTCCTGGAACGCATACACCCAGTGCTCCAGCTCCAGATCCTTCAGAGGCAGACCCATCCGGAGTCGAGCGGTAAATGTCCATGCGTACTGATTGGACGCTACGCATTTTGAGTTGTGGCAGGAGTGTGCAGGTTGCACATATGTCTTGGAAAGGCCATGTATGGATGTGTATGTACAGGGACATGAGCCTGCCGCATGCGAGTCCAGTCATGTGTGAGGCACATCAATGGTGTATGTGTTCAAATGCATGGCGCCCAAATGCATGTGTCGGTGCACACATGTGTATAATTATGTGTATGTACTGTGGCATGGTTGTGGTGTGACACATTGATGCTGGTTCCACCTTCATGTATGTGCACAATGTACATGTGCGTGTGTGTGTATTTGACATGTGTGCCACTGTGATACATCATGGATGCCTGTGACACCGACATGTAGGGGGCTGATTGGCAGATGTGACATGGATGCCGATGATTTAACTGTGACAGGTGGTGGAGATTTACAGATGCATGTATGTCTGGTGGCATGTGTGCATATGTTTGGCACTCCCCGTGTTGCATGTGACATCAGGCTAACCTTCGGATGCTCATGCTGTTTTATGTGTATGGATGGTGCTGCCTGCTGCAACATTCCTGTTAATTTGCGCATATGTGTGGGTTCAAATGATAGGTGTGTTGGGGATTGTGATGACATGTGTGAAGTTTGACACTGCCACTCATGTGCAACTGTCTTGTGTATCAGACATTGTACAGTGCCCTGATGGCTGTGTTCTGTCTCTCCCTGTCTGCAGTGTCAACCGATGAAGAGGGCGGAGACGGTGCTGTGAAGCACAGCGGCAGGGATCCCACCGCCAGCCGGAGACGCAAGGCCCAGCACTCCTCCCAGGCTGTCATCTCGCCCGGGAGTGAGGGGTCTGGTGCTGCGGCCGCGGCCGCAGCTGCCGAGGGCAGGTCCAAGAGGTGGAGGTCGGAGGTGGACTCCTTGGCAGCAGAAGGGGCAGCTGAGACCTCACAGGGGCCTATCGAGGAAGATGGCACGAGTCATCCAGGTTGGTGGAGGGTTTGGTTGAGGAGGAGGCCATAGAAGGGCCACACATGGGGTCTGGAGGGGGTATTCCACTGGTGCTAGTGGTGCAGTCCAGGGGCAGGGACAGGAGGCAGCACAGGTGGCCGCGGAGGTGCCTGTGTGTAATCCTGTCCCCAATCCTGTGACTGCATCATCCCGCAACAGCATGGATGCCTTTGTCGAGACCTGTTTTCAGGGAGGGGATCCGCTAACAACCATTGGCCTTCCTCTCCCTGCGGACGTGGCAATCCAGGACTGTGTTGAGCCTGTCCTGGCTGGGGTGGCGTTGCGTCAACTTGGCATCCGGGATAATGTGCAGGGTTCTCGTGAGGACGCTGCACGTTACTTCAGATGCCTCGTTGACCGCGTCGACTGGCTAGGAGGGATCACCGGTGCTGGGTTCATGCATGTGCTGGGCCTTGTGCGGACCCCCTCCTCAACTGAACCCCTATGCGCCAGTCGTCCTCCGTGCCATCTTCCGGGCCAAGTATCACCTGGGCACCCTGTGGAGCTGCCTCTGACCCAGCGGCCAGGCTGGAGGCGGGAGTGCAGGCATCAACAGGCAGGGCACATGCACAGCAGCAGCAGGCTCAAGGTGGGAGCGATGATGGCTCAGGGCCATCAGCATCAGAGGGGCAGGCATCGGCCGAAGGGCAGGAGGACCCTGGATTGGGAGTGTCTTCTGTGTGGCAGCAGTTGGGCCAGCAAATAGATGCAGAGCGGCGGCGGGCGGAAGAGGCACGGCTCACTATGGTCGAGGCGGAGAGCTCCATGCGCAGGGCGCTGAGGCGGGCTGAGTGCCTCGAGGAAATTCACAGGGAGTTGGAGGTGGACATGGCATTATCCCTGCGAGACCTCTGGGCCATCAACAAGTGAGCCGTAGGACTTGCCCGCCGCATCGTACGTAGTTCATTAGTGTTACATTTCCTTTCTATTTTTCTTTCATTTGGGGAGCATGGACTATGCCCCACCTTTTTGTATATAGTTATTTATTAGGTAGGGGTTTTTGTAGATTTCCTTTGGATTGTTGGGCTCATGGACCCTGGATTTTTACATTGTAAATTGTTCAGGACTGGATTTGACTTCATTGATTTTTCTTTTCCCATGGAGCAATGGTTTTCAATTTTTTTTTACCTCTGGATTTGGTTTGATGGACAAACCCTTTGGAGCCTATTTCATTTGGATTTATTTGGATTCAGCATTCATATATTTTTCATTAATTTTGGACATCCAGCCTTTTGTTTGTAATTTTTTTTCTTGTGTGATTTTCTTTCATTCCGTTGATTTTGTATTTGATACATTTTGATTTCATACTTCATTTGTGTGGTATTCTCTCATTTGTTTTGTGCATGTCACGCTGTGGGTTTTCTCATTCACTTGCCCTCATTGTATGTGTCTGACGGACATGTATTGATGTGCATACTTGTTATTTGGGATCTATCCTGACATGGGGATTTCAATGTGGAGTGGATGGAATACTTGTTTGGGTGTTTGGACTGGGGTGGTGTGGGGTGGGATTTGGGTGGCCATAAGGGCCATGAGTGTGGATCGTGATGATGTGTTGGGGGGACATGAGTCGGGGCCTGCTGGCAGGTGCTCGTCACTGCTGGGTGGGTGGGGATGCAGGGGGAAATGAGTGGGGGCCTGCTGGCAGGTGCACGTCACTGCTGGGGGTGGGGTGCAGGGGGACATGATTCGGGGACTGCTGGCAGGTGCCTGTCACTGCTGGGTGGGTGGGGGTGCAGGGCGACATAAGTCAGGGCCTGCTGGCAGGTGCCTGTCACTGCTGGGTGGGTGGGGGTGCAGGAGGACATGAGTCGGGGCCTGCTGGCAGGTGCCCGTCACTGCTGGGTGGGTGGGGGTTCAGGGGGACATAAGTCGGGACCTGCTGGCAGGTGCCTGTCACTGCTGGGTGGGTGGGGGTGCAGGGGGATATGAGTGTGGGCCTGCTGGCAGGTGCCCGTCACTGCTGGGTGGGTGGGGGTTCAGGGGGACATGAGTCGGGGCCTGCTGGAAGGTCCCGTCACTGCTGGTGGGTGGGGGTACAGGGGGGCATGAGTCGGGGCCTGCTGGCAGGTGCCCGTCACTGCTGGGTGGGTGGGTGTGCAGGGGGACATGAGTCAGGGCCTATTGGCAGGTGCCTGTCACTGCTGGGTGGATGGGGGTGCAGGGGACATGAATCGGGGCCTGCTGGCAGGTGCCTGTCACTGGGGGTAGGTGGATGGGTGGGGGGACATGAGTCAGGGCCTGCTGGCAGGTGCCAGTCACTGGGGGTGGGGTGGGGGGACATGAGTCGGGGCTCCCAAGAGTGCTTACAAGTGCATGGTGCCATGTGGGCTGCCTGCAGGGCATGGTGAGGGTTTTAGGTTAGTCCCCTGTGGTGTGGGCTGCCTGCAGAGGATGGTGAGGGGGAAACTGCACACCCGGGAGGGCCCACGATGCCAAATAGCATGTAAAACTTCCCGCGTACACCCCAAATACACGTACCCCGCTCTCGCCTGGAGTATCGTGTGTGAAACTTCCCACGCACCCCCAAAATACATGTACCCCGCTCGCACAAGGCCTATCGCATGTGAAACGCCCCACGTACCCCCAAATACATGTACCCCACTCTCACCTGGAGTATCGTGTGTGAAACTTCCAGTGCACCCCCAAAATACATGTACCCCGCTAGCACAAGGCCTATCGCGTGTGAAACTCCCTGCATACCCCCCAAATACACGTACCCCGCTCTCGCCTGGAGTATCGCATGTGAAACCTCCCGTGCACCCCCAAAATACACATACCCCACTCGCACAAGGCCTATTGCGTGTGAAACTTCCTGCGCACCCCCAAAATACACGTACCTCGATTGCACAAGGCCTATCGCGTGTGAAACTGCGCGCGTACACCCCAAATACACGTACCCCGCTCTCGCCTGGAGTATTGCGTGTGAATCTTCCCGTGCACCCCCAAAATACACGTACCACGCTCGCACAAGGCCTATCGCGTGTGAAACTCTCTGCGTACCCCCCAAATACACATACCCCGCTCTCGCCTGGAGTATTGCATGTGAAACTTCCCGCGCACCCCCAAAATACACGTACCCCGCTCGCACAAGGCCTATCACGTGTGAAACTCCCTGCGTATCCCCCAAATACACGTACCCCGCTCGCACAAGGCCTATCGCGTGTGGTACTCCCCGTGCACCCCTGAAATACACGTACCCTGCTCTCGCCCAAGGCCTATCGTGTGTGAAACTCCCCGCGCACCCCCGAACTACACGCAGGCACCCCATCCACCCTGGCCATGCCTCACAGGCAGCCCATTCACCCTCCCCATGCCCCGGAGGTAGCCCATCCACCCTGGGCATGCCCCACAGGCTGAACACATAACAGGGGGTTGCTTTTTCTACACAATTTTCCTGGCGCGAGCCGGGTACGCACATACCAAGGTTTGCGCTAGTACATGTTCATGCTTTTGGGTGCCGTGAGTGGGGTGCGCGTAGTATTTTCACGCGATTACAGTGTACCGGCCTTGTAAGCTTGTGCAGGGTTAGCGCGGCCCTTTGCGCTGCATTGGGGATTTCAATGCTTTTTCCTCACGCAAGGGGCATTCTCGGCGGCGTAACTGGTGCTGCGGGATGTTCTCTGCACCAACCCTCAAAATGGCTTGGGAATTCCATGACTACGCGGTGCACCAGAATGCTGTTTAGCGCACACGGCTGGCGCACGCTCCCTCTCTGCGCTGCTTGCATGCGCTGTCTTTGCACTGAAATCTATGAATTATCCCCAGAATGTGTTATTTTGAAAAGATTTCACTGGACACGTAGCTTCTGACAAATGGAGTGTAAATTATTCTCTGAAAGAACACGCCCTTGAAACATTGAGAGTTTGTTGAAATTTCCCATTGTACAAGACCCATTTTGATCTAGTTTTTGAGACTCAAACATATTGGTTTCAGTTTTTCGAAGCAGATACTGATTGGCTGTAATTATAATGAGAAGGCGTCTTTGGCCATTGTTGACATTGTTTTTTTTAAATTCAATGTTATTCTATGAGAAATAGAGATTCACGTAAATGACATCTTTGTCAGATGGTCCGATAAATGCATGTTTTGGGAAGGCACTATCAATGGGGGCGTTACAGTCATTGTTGACATCATGGTTATGGTCAATTTTGCCAAAATCAATGTTAGTCTTTCAGAAACAGAGGCTCCCGTGTGAGCATTGTGCCGCCCGTAATTCCACTGACAAAAATGTCGATGACCATTATGGCGTGGCGCAGCGATCAGATAGTTCACCTTCTCCAGATTGCTTCTTCCTCACAGCTTGTGTATGTTTGTTTGTGTGTTTGTGCATTTATATAGCGCTATGAACCCTCAGGTATCTGAGCACTGCTTATTTCCCACGGTGTGTGGTAATGAAATCACAGCTGATGCACTCTGCCTGCATGTTTTAACTCCACTGCAAAAAGCACCTTAGCATTTTGCACTGCTTTGTTAAAGATTAATGAGAAGAGGTGTTATTTGGTTAGTTTGGGATAATATATGCATAGTGCAAACTGGACAGATGAAGTGGATCATTTTAAAACATGCTTACTATAAGAAAGTACATTTCCATCTGTAATGTGGGCTAACTATTTGATGTCTGTTCTGTTTACTGCCTTCTCTGCATGTAATGTCATGGCTCATTTACTGCCCCTCATATACAGCATCCCTACCTCTACAGCATCTCTCCTAATCTCTCCTACTCTCTCCACTGGAGCACGCTGCCCATCACAATCAATGGTTGCCCAACTGTGGATGTCTTCAAAATTCGGTGTAAGTTTTACTTACTTTCCAAAGAGATAGCTCCCCCTGCCCTCTTACGCATCCTCCCAACCTGGCCATACCACTCCCCTCAGTGACACCTAAAATTGTAATTTTGTATACTGATATAGTAGTTCTCTTTAGTATGAAGCATGTACCCCCTAGATTAGTTTTACCTTTGTTAGTCACCATTTTCTATTTATTCTCTCTTTATTGTGTGTTGTCTTTTGTCTATGTCCCATTTGTTTTACATCCTAATGAACTGGCTCACCACATGTTCTCATCTATGTGCTATTGTAAAGGCACCTTTTGTGTTGATGTCTCCAGCATCTGTGAATGCATTCTTTTCATTAATTTCTG
This sequence comes from Ambystoma mexicanum, assembly GCF_040938575.1. NCBI lineage: Eukaryota > Metazoa > Chordata > Amphibia > Caudata > Ambystomatidae > Ambystoma > Ambystoma mexicanum. Next base: position 560,450,890 of record NC_090925.1, read on the forward strand.
ATTGAAATTGACAACCCTGATCTTCAAATAAATACAAAATACAAATACAAGTCTAACAGACCTAACAAACAACTGACAACTGTAAGAATGATAAAGGGATGACCAACTCCAACTAAAGTGCACAGGACAAGACCTACTTGAAAATCTTAGCATGTTTTTCATAGAGAAAATAAATTAAATCAACACCTTAAAAAATACAAGTTCCCCATACCAACTGAAGGACAGGAACAAATTCCCCCACAAACAAAAATTGACCTCTTTCACCTCAGCATTGATTGAGAACCTAGCTAAATCACTGCTTACATTCAAAGCCTTCACAGCCCATGGCTTACCATGGCCAGTATCCTTTATCAAAGATCATTGGTGGACAGGCATCCCCGTCATTGCGGAATTCTGAAATATCTCTCAAAGTATGGGCGCTGCCCAGACTGAACCCAAATTGGCAATCACCACCCCCATAGTAAACAAGCCAGTGCTGACTCCATTGGCTTTGCTAATTTCAGACCTATTTAAAACCAGCTCTCCATGGGCAAAATTCTTGAGAAACATGTCAAAACCAAACCTGTACCATTCACAAAATCGGTTCCATGTGATATTAACAAATTAATAAATAACAAAAATACTGAATTTTATAATCTGGTGTCCATCCCAATGGAGCACTGAAACCACTCTTATGTTCATTAGAAAAGAAATCCTCAGTGCAGCAGATTAGCAGTTAATCACGTGCCTTCATCCTACTCAATGCGTTGTCTGTCTGTGGCACAATGGACCATAACATACATATAGATTGTCCCAACACATTTCTTGCAATAGTGGATCAAGTCCTCAGATAGATAAAACATTTTCTCAATGATCGCTAATCTTGTGCTCATCTAATCCGATCAAGTCCCATCTCCAGTCTCTCACATTTGGTTACCTCAAAGCGGCACACTCCCACCAAGGTTCTTTAACATATATAAGCATCCCCTGGCAGACTTAATCAAAAAAGTTCACTAGCACCTTCCAACTCTATTTCCATTCAATCAAAATACTGTAATACCCAAAGAAACAGGCAACCACACACACAATTCTCAACTACCTCATGTACATACCTGATTGTCTCTCTGTTAACTCCATTTGTCTAAGCATTGACAAACCTGAGATAACGCTCCTGGGTAAATCTGAACCAGAACAATTTCACATGGACCAATAATCTAGGGCTACCGGTACTCGCAAGAGAAAAGAAAAATATTCATGAGGTCTTTTTCGCAGCAACCAGATCAACTCTGTCACCCCCAAATTCAACTTGCATTTCGAACTGGATAAGCTAAACATTCTACTAACATTTCAGGACCTTATGCAAAAAAATCTAACAGATCCAGGCCCGTATTGTAATGGGATATATTTAGTCCTCCCCAAGAATTTGATTTCACAATGCAAGCTGGTTATGAAGAAGTCAGTGGGAATGATCCTAGACATCATACCTCAGCAACACATCTGCACCTCGCTAAACTGGCTGCCCATGAAATACAGGATCTCCTAGGAAATCACCTTCCGCAGCCACGGCCATTAGGCAAAATATCCCACTGATAATTCCCAGCACAATGTACCCACAAGAACACTCAGATCCTCATCAGCCATGCAACTACAAATGACAAAAAACAGCCAATCAAAAATATACACAGAGTTACTCTCAACTAAGGGCTTTAACGTGTGGAATAATCTGCCAGCATATCTGAAAGAGACACCTAAAAGGTAAGCTCAGACACCATAACCAGGAACATTAACAGAAGACCTGGTCAGCTGACCATATTACCAATCCCGTCAAACCAAAAGATGAAGAAGACCACCCGATGAATAAGGACAGAATGCATGTTTAGACTCGGTACTTACTAGAAGGCTTTGTTTTATTGTGCCTACTCACCCAACATCTTTCCGGACTCATTCCCTTTTTGAATTCGTTCTCAAACTCACACCTCCTTCCCCCTGTTATATCCACCCTGCGCCATCTCCGCGGTGACGCAGGGCGTCTCAATAAAAGCCCTGCTCCCGCGCAAGGGAGGCAGTTCCGGGCACAGACTCCAATGACGTTTGGCATGTTTCATTTCGCTCCGGCTGGGGCTGCGCCACTGCGGCCTACCTCAGAGGCCTACGACGTTCTGCCTCCACGCAGAGCCAGAACATAACACCCCCTATTACTTGGCTACCCTGAAGTGAGCAATTTGGCATGTTTGGCTTTGTTCAAATTACCCATCCATTAAAAAGTTATCTCATGCTTTCGTGTTTATTCCAAAATATAGACTGCACATTTTATTGATAATGCATACAAAAAATACACGTTTCTTATGTTGCCAAATATCATGAAACACAAACACCACATAAGAATGATGTTCTAATTAAGAGTCTTCAGTACACCAAAACTATAGCAGACTTGTTTTATTTTGTCATCATTATATTTGTTTTGTATGTATTCTATATTTAAATCTCTGTATCTTTTTGTTATGTAGTTGATATTTGTGTCGTGTGGATGGAATTTATCCGTAACCATGTTGTATGAAAGATGTATCCCTTTGATTAAGATATTCTATTCATCAATTATTACATTTTAGCATGCTTGCATGATACACTTGTTATGCAATGTTGTTTTTTTATTCGGAAAAATGGATAATTAAAATGTAATAAGTGACCTTCGGGATAACAATGCCTTGATTTGAGCGATTCATTGTACATGAGTAGCTTCCATAAAGTCCATTAATGTGTGTGCATACTTCCATATCCTTTGTTACACTCCAAGGGGGAAAGAAGGAACTATAAAAAGAAAACAGAGAAACAGAGGTGATTGATGAAGAGGAAGTTCTGGAGAGCTGGAAGAAAGGTAGTGAAAAGTCAACAACGTGGGTTTGTAAAATGGGCATTGGAGGATATGCCAGAGACAGGTGTTATACAAAGTCAACAACCATTGAAAACAATAGACAACTTTCTGCTTGCTTTGTAAGGAAATGAATCAAGTGCTGGGTTTATTGGGTAGGTGTCATTATTAGGTAAAGCCAAGTATTTCATTTTGTTTGACAGTATGAGTATTTCTGTTTCATGGAGGAAATTCCAACTTTGCTGCTAAACACATCCTCTTTATGTCACCAACTAGTTTGAACTAAGCAGAAGATATTGCATTTGTGTTGGAATGCACCTTCGCACCTGGGGAAGAGTGCTTAGCCAATCAGGTGGCTGAAACAGTGGGCGAGAATATATATTCTTCAGCGGCTCCTTCCAGCCACCCAATGACCTTCCCCGGGTGCCCGCATTTTTTTTTTGTTGATGCGGGGAGGCAACAGGGAGCCTCTCCCTGTTGTGTCCCCATCACCCTCACAAAATAATCCTTTCCCCTTTCCCCATCCCCCCTGCCTCTCCACTTTCCAGCTGGACTGGAGCTTTGTGTCCTGGTGCACCTTCTGTTGCCTGGATGCTGCCATAGAAATGGAAAAGGGACTTAGTCTTTTCACTATGGCAGCGGGCATCTTTTTGTCATTTTTGTTTTCCCATGGAAGATTGGCTGCGCAAGCGACACCAATCTCCCAAGGGAAAAAAATAAACACTTGCACCCCGGATAAACCCCATGGTGCAAATGGCTTTCACCCCCACTCTGGGGGGTGGTCATGGCCTTTAACAGCCCATAGCCCTCGCCGAGGCCCTCACTCAGGCCTACCTGGGCTCAGGCTGGAAGGCTGTTAAAAACCATGTCTGCCCCCTACAGCAGGGGTTAAAGCTGTATTCCTTCATGGGAAATAACTCTGGGAACTTTCCAATTTTTTTATTTCCTCCACTATATAACGAGCCTGTGCACAAGTGTTTCTAGACACGATAAGACAAGGAAGGGCAGAAGGAGGACAAAACAACGATCTTACTAAGCCTTGTTTAATTCAGATTGTGCAAGTGTTGGGGATAGGGGGAGAAGTGCCAGGGGGTGCAGGGTGGAGGGGAGAGTGCAAAGTAACTCATAAGTGCTGCCAGGAGGTGGCTCATACGTGCAGAGAGTCAGGGGACTCTGGGGTTGCAGATACAGGGCCTCATTACAAGTCGGGCGGTCTGGAAATAACAGTGGTGGTAAACCCGCCGCCACTGTTAATTCCGGACCGCCCGATCTCAAGTCCTGCAGGCGGGAGGTGGCGTTCCCGCCAGGTCTGACCTGGCGGATTTACCACCGCCCGCCTGCAGGCGGACGTGGAAACACCGGCACTATCACGAGATGGTGCCGGTGTTTTCATGGTCCCCATTTACATTGAGTCCTATGGGACTCAATGGGAATGGGGATTTACACCATTGCACCTCCGGAATTCCCAGGTCACCGGGGTTGTAATGGCCCGGTAATTCCGGGAATCACGGAGGCGGAATGGTAATACAAATCCGGTGGCAACCAGGCAGTTTTACTGCCTCGGTTACCGCCGGACTCGTAATGAGGCCCACAGTCCCTTAAGTAGTTAGGAGGCCCAGGCACAGTGCAAGGGCAACTGGTCGTGCAGGAGCCAGGCCCCATAAATTCAGTGCGTGGCCAGGTAAACAGTATGCACAGCAGGCAGGTCAGCAATTGAGAGGGAGAGAGAAAGCAGAAGCGAAAAGGAAGGTCTTGTGTTGTTTCCGGGAACCTTAGGTGGTCCTGCTCAAGTTTGAGGGTGGCAGAGAGGCTGGTCCATTTCCACATGTAATTGAGGATTGCTGTTTTTTGCCAGTCATCAACAGGCCTATTTTATCTTATAAGTTAGGCAGTGTCTAAGAAAGTCCCTGTGAGTCTCACGAATGAAGTTCCCTAGTGTGGAATTGACCAATTTCTGAGATGATGAAATATCTGCAAATGTGAACATTTCTGAGAGCAATAGCTTCCTCTGGTTTTTGTATAAAGTGCAAAATATGAGGACATGCTTGAGTGCTTCTACAGCATAGATATTATTGCAGCATTCTCAGTTTGACAATTTCTCTCACTTATTGTTCAGGATATTTGTGTCCATAGATTTGGTTCTGTTAGACTTCAGGTCAAGAACCTGCTTCATGTATTTTCTATTTAGCGTTTTGAGGTATGGTCATGTTCTGAGATATAAGTTGGAGTCAATCCTTATCAAAACTTTATTTCGGCAAGCTGACATAAAAGTTATGTACATACACAACACACATTCACAAACAAAGAGTGAATTCAAAACCATTTAAATTGATTAAATAAAAAACATAAAACATACATCACTTTTAAGGGCAGTAAACACATAAAATACTTCATTTGTCAATGCAGCTCAAAAATTCAAGCCTTTATTATCCAGTGGGAGCTCACTTTCCTTTAAGGAATAATGCTCATGTGAGTTGCTAGTCTTATCCACACACTTGTTAAATAGGTTGAAACTGCAAAAATAACATCTATTGTTCTTGCATTTTTACATACATTTTCAGCAACAATCAACGTTTAGACCTCCCTATTCTTTAAGCATGCTTTCAAATTTCTTTCCCTTATATCAGTATATATGGGACACAGGAAAAGGAAATGCTTTAAGGACTCCGTAGTGATGCTACAGAAAGGGCACACAGGCAAACGATTGTTGTCCCACATAGCCATAACCCCAGATGGTGGTAGATGACCTAACCGCACCTTCATGAATAATGAACGCTTTGCAGATACTCAATCAGAAAAAGATAATCTTCCAAAGTGAAATTGTCTTTACAGAACATATAATCATAAACCATTGACAAGTGTAGGCATTTTGTAGCGTACTCACCCACATCCAGTCAGCATAGTCATCCACGATGACTTGTCTGGTGCCTATGTTGATGGACTCAGGAGTGTACCACAGTTGATTTAGTTTCAAAACCATTGAGGAGCCTCCTTATATGGAAAAACAACTTGAGGGAACTGACCCTCTCCTACAACAAAACATCCCAAATCGCATCTCTGCATTTCATAAGACACTCACTAGACCAAATGCGTACCCAGAATAAAATTGGCTTAACTACAATTTGATCTGTGATACATAATTGGGCTAATTCCATGAGTGAAGGAACATTTGCTGTGCTGTTAGGGACCCATAGTAATGTATTTTCTGTAATTAAAAGAACATTTGTCTTAGTTGGACCCCACACCTCTGTGCCATACAATGCTCCTGCCAACACTTGCACCCTATATATTTCCATTGCTGGTGCTATGGAGTTATACGTGGCTCTATTGCAATTACCAAAATACCATTGCATTTTCTTCCTAAGCCAGGAGTGGCCTTTAACACGTGTTTTACCCATGAGCCATATGCAGCAATCCTTATGCCTAAATAAAAGTAATCAAAGTGATCGACTTCTTCGATCTTCTCCCCATCTATAATGATATTAAGACATGTCCACCGCCCCTCCTCCTGCCACACCGCATTTACGCTTTGCTTACATTAACGTCAGTCCCTCGAGTCCTATATAAATCAACAAAACAGGTTGTTTGTGTTCTTAACCCTGTTGAGTTGCACGGCAGAATAACAACATTGTCTGCAACAGAGAGGATTAAGATTTGTTCACCAGTTAGAGATGGGTGACAAATGTATCCTTTGGGAACTCCAAAAGTTGTCCATTAAAAAAAAGATAAAAACGTAAAGGGGTAAGTAAACGCCCTTGTCTTACCCCTTTTTCAATGCCAAAGATCATGGCAGTTTCACCATCCATACCCCATAACACTCTGGCTGATGGCTGTGAATAGAGCTCCATAATTACTTTCAACAAGGGGATGTGCGATCCCTTGGCAGACAAGGCTTGCCATAATCTTGGAATGCTGTCAAAACGCAGCTCTTAAGTCAACAAAGAGGAGATGGTGGCTATCCCCTTTAATAGACACCTATTTTTCAACCAGTAAATTGAATCCCAGAACCAGGTCAAGTGTGCTCAGACCCTCAGTAAAACCTGGTTGCAAGGGGCTCATGGTCTCCTGCTCCTGTACCCATCCTTCCAATTTAATTTGGAAGACTTTCCCAAAAACGCTACTAATAGTGTTGAAGGAGATTGGCCTATAATTGCCAGGTGTCCCTTCCTTTTAAAAATGAGTACAATTTTCAGCAGATTCCAGGTGGGAGGATGTTTGCTGGTATGATGATTTACATTGCATAGCCCGCATAAGTAGGGTACCCATATTGCAGGTTCACTTTTATACACATCTAGAGGCATGAAATCAGTCCAAGGGGATTTTCCTTTAGCCTGGCTACCCACAGTCTTGGCCACTTCTCTGAGGGTAACTTCGAGAGGTCATACATCCAGAACACTAAGCACATCATTGCTGAGGCGCCATTGTTGCTTATAAAATCTCTCAGGGATTCTAAATACAAGCCTGAGAAATGATCAAGCATTTTCCGAGATGGCGGCTGGAACAGGATTTTGAGGCCGACCACTTCCCTTAGACACTATCCTCTAAAAGCCCCAGGGATTTTTCTGAACCGGAGAATTTTTAAGAGAAACCCAATGCTCATTGGAAGTAGCTTTAGTCTTACTTGCCATAGTTCATTTATATTATTTTCTACAAAATTGGATGGCTTTTAGTGATACTTCCTCCCTATTATTAAGCGTTCCCACAAGCTTAGACTTGGCCACGTTACACTCCTGATCGAACCAGCTCTCTCCACATGTTTGCAGAGATGTACGTACAAGATTTAATGCATGGATGTTTGTTACAATTTCTCGTTTTTTCCTCCTTCGGTCTTCATGTCTTTCGCGGAGGAATTCCCTTGTGTGCGACTCTATTCAGATGCTTTTTGGTGATCGAACAATCACTTTCATGTTCATCAGGGAATGCCAATGTTAGGCTTTTACTATTGCACCTTCAATGTTTGCTTTAATTTGTTTCTGCAAGACTTCAAAGATATTTATTAATTTTGACAGCTGATAAACAATATTTTGATTCACTCAATTGCTTTCATCCTGGCCACGGCTGTGTGACGCCATTGGGTTATAAATGCATGTTATATCACATTCTAAATGTATTTGGAAGAGAAAGAGCATGTGATGTCACTCTGCTATGCCCATGGTTATGTTGAAATGATGCCAGAAGAAGAGGGAGGAAGTGGATGACTCCTTCAGAGTTTCCAAGCTCAAAATGTTCTAGGTATGAAAAGGAAATGTCAACAATGATGGTAAAAGCTTCCCAGGCCAGGAATGTACAGTCCTGGCCAGAACCACCCTTTACCACTTGCATTGTACCAGTTGTTCATTAGAATCCTAACAGTCACATATCTACAGTACCCTTCGGCTCATTTTGTTTGTCAGACATGGTCACCACCAGTAAACTACACTCCAATTGATTGTAATGTGTTGTCTACATGCGGTTTACTGGTCTGCATCTGTGACCCCTTACATTTCATGTGACAATAGACCAGCATCTTCTCCCTTATTGAATTTTCATGAGGCGGTCAGGTTAGGCTATGCATGCTGTAAAACCAGGACTCATTTAAATGCCATTGCAAGTGGCATTTACAATCGTGCTGGATTTACATTCATGCATGGACACACTCAAAATAGCACAGAGATGATAACTCAGACTTTTCTTTTTAAAACTTTATTTATTACTGACATTTTCGCATCTGAGGAAGAACATATTTCGAATAGAGATCACAGCGTACATATATAGTCAAGTATCATTTGAGACATATTATACTAGATTCAAGGCATGAGGGATGGGGGAGGAGGGTGGGGAGGGAGGGCGCAGGAGGGGAATTGCTGGGATAGGGTGTCATTCAGGGGATGTTGTGAGGTTCAAAGTTCTTGTCTCTTCTTCCTCAGCCAGTATATATGACCTGAGTGGGGCCCATATATCCTTGGGTCTCGAGGTAGATTGAATCCCTCGGACGTATGTCTCTTCACTTTCTTGAGTGTTGATTAAGTCTCTTAACCAGGATTGGTGTGTGGAGGGATATTTTGATTTCCATTTTTTAAGGATATTCCGTTTGGCCACAGCTCCCCCCAGCGTGAATAGTCTGCAGGTTTTGACCGATATCTTTCCGATATCTCCCAGGAGGTATTTCAGCGGTGTGACCGGGATATTCGTATTAAGTATAGCATCTATTGTGCTAACAACTTCATTCCAATATTGCTTGATTGGTGGGCATTCCCAGTGCATGTGGATAGCTTTTGCATTGAGTGTACAGCATTTGGGATACGGCTGTGGCTTGGAGGGATCAAATTTGGCGATTTGTTTGGGTGTAATATGCAGTTGGTTCAGGATTTTGAATTGAATGAGTCTGAAATTTGCGCATAGGGATATGCTTTTGGTTATTTGCAGTAGGGTGTCCAATGTTGGTCATCTATCTGGATATTCAAATCTTTTTCCCATTTGGTTTTCATATCATTCTTGAATGGTGAATTAGCTTGAGTACTCCTGTATAACATGGACACGTTGCCTACGAAGCCCTCTTCTGTCAGGATCTCTGTTAAGAATTAATGTGCTGGCGGTGCGTTGCGGAAGGATGGCCATTTTTTCTTGCATGAGGCCTTCAGCTGTTGGTGATGCAGGGTTGTGGTTAGACTTTTCCCTGTTCTGTTTTGGATTTCCCCCAGCGTGAGAAATATACCCTCCGGGAAGAGGTCACCAACCTTGGCCTGTTTATTGGGGTCCCACAGTGTTTGTATAGTGTGATCCATTGTGGGTTCCAGACCTGGGTATTACCATAGGGGAAGGTGCAGCCAATATGGTGTTTCGCATTTCACTCTCTTGAGGATCTGTGCCCATGCTCTCACTGTTGATTCCATGGGGCCAGCCATCACTTTTTCTCTGGGTACCTTGGCAAATATCAAACTCTTGAGGTTCAGCGGAGAAGCTGCAAATTCTTCTGCGTGTATATGCGCATATTGTTCTGTGGTGTTGGCCCAGTATTTTGCGAAGTGTGCTTGTGCTGAGTGGTAGTATAGTGGTAGTATAGCTGGAAATCCGGGGCTGCTAAGCCTCCTGTGTCGTAGTTCTCACATAGTTTGGACCAGCTCAGTCTAGGTGACTGTGCTCCCCATACAAAGCATGTGGTAAGCTTTTGCAGAATGTCGAAGAATTTCCTGCCCAGCCAGATCGGGATGCCATTAAATAGGTACAGCAGTTTTGGTACTATTAACATTTTCAGGGATATTCAGCCATAAAAAGACAATGGCAGCTTGGTCCAGGTGTTGAGTTTGCATTCCAGTTGTGCTAGCGATGGGGCATAGTTGTTGGCAAACAGTGTTCTTTTGTCTGGTGCCATTATTATGCCCAGGTATCTTGCTGAGGTGGGGGACCATTGCAGGTCTTCCATAGCTTCCGACTGGTTTGTGGACTCAGTGAGGGGGATTACTATAGACTTGGTTTGGTTGATTTTGTATCCAGAGTATCTGGTGAATTCGGCAATATCACGTAGCACCGGCAGTAAGTGGGTGTCTGGGTTCCTAATGTATAACATTGTATCATCTGCGTAGAGATAGATATATTGAGGTGTTCCCATTATACGGATGCCCTTCCAGGCATGGTTGTGTCGTAGGCATGCTGCCATTCCCTCTATTGTTAGTGCGAATATTAACAGGGAGAGTGGGCAGCCTTGTCTAGTGCCTCTCTGTAGATTGAATAAGGCTGACAGGGTTTTATTGGTCCATACTCTGGCCATAGGGTTATGGTATAGTAGTTTTAGAAATCTAAGAAATCCTGGTCCGAACCCCATTTTCCCCATGATTCCGTACATGAATTTCCAGGAGATGGAGTCAAATGCCTTTTCCGCATCTAATGAAACTGCCACTGCCTGTACCTGGTGGTCTAGTTGGGATGTGATGGCAAAGAAGCCTCTAAGGTTCAGGGTGGTGGAACGGCCTGGTATAAAACCTGTCTGGTCAGGGTGCACCAGTTTGGTCATGGAGGGGTTCAATTTGTTGGTTATGGCCTTAGCAAAAATGTTTGTGTCCACGTTGATGAGGGACAGCGGTCTGTACGAGGATGGGGAATGTGCAAGCTTATGCGGTTTTAGCAGCACCATGATGATGGCTTCTCTCATTGACGGTGGAAGTATTCCGATTTCCAGTGCTTCATCCCATACCTCCAACAGCCGTGGGGCAAGTTTGTCTATGTAGATTTTGTGTAGGTCCGCTGGTAGGCCATCCGACCCTGGTGCCCTGCCCTCTTTGATGTATTTGATTGCTTGTTTTATTTCTTCTGGGGTGAGGAGCAACTCAATGTTGCCACTTTCCTCTGTAGTGAGTTTGGGGAGTGGGAAGGAGTCCAGATATCCTTATAATTCTTCTGTTGATACTTGGTCTGCATTTGTGTATAGCCTACTGTAGAAGTCTCGAAACACCTTGTTGATTTCAGAGTGGTCCACATGGGTCGAGCCTTGGTCATCCATTATGCTGGTGATTTGTCTGTGCCCCTGTTTGGTCTTAATAAGGTTTGACAGCATCTTGCCAGATTTGTTGTCTTCACCATATTTCCTGGCCATGATTGGTTGGGATGTATACAACACCTCCTGTTCTGCCAATGTCTTGTACTTATTTAACGCTTTGTTCAAAGTGAATAGTGTTGCAGTTTTAGGTGTTCTAGTGTATGCTGTCTCTGCTTCTTTGGTTTGGGTTTCGGTTAGGGCCAGTTGGACGCGTATGTCTTTCAGTGTGCCGTGCACTTTGGAGATCAGATGTCCTCTAAGCCATACCTTAAAGGCTTCCCAGATTGTGTGATTTGATTGCACTGAGTCTTTATTGCGGTCAAAGAAGTCCTGTACTTCTATACGGAGTGGTTCTTGTAATGAGGTGTCTCGTAGGAGGTCTGGGGGCATTCTCCATAAGCAGTGCTCAGGATTGGGTGTCCCGATTTAGATTTCTTTGGCCACTAGAGAGAGCAAACCCTCTCTCCATAGCAGCCATATATGGGGCCATTTCTTGTTTGGGGGTCAGGGATAGGGCTTCTGGAGGATTCTGCGGATTCAGTGTCCTGTTCTTGGCTGGAGGAGTTGACAAAAGCATCCATGGGGCCCCTCTTTTTGTCTTTATTTTTGGCACCTCCAGCCATGTTGGCAGGGGGTGGCAGGGCAGAATGTAATTCTGCTAGGTGTGTGATCGGTGAACCATGTACCCGGTTGTGGTGGGGTGTTTGGCGCAGCTCACCGGTTCAGCCGGTGTGTAGCTAGGTAGTGAGGGATGAGGAGTATGTATTGTGCTATGTTGGAAGAGTCGTTCCCTCTCCCGCATCTTGTGTCCAATGCTGGGTGGGTGTGCTGCCAGTCCTGTGTGGGTCCGTTGGAATATGGAGAATTGTCTATCCAAACTCCAAGAGGGGGATTTGGTGCTGAATTCAACTGATGGGAAGCAGTTCCTGGGCGGGCGTGGGCAGCTGTGAGACCGTGTGGGATGTAGGGTTCATCACAAAGGGCCCAGTGTGGATGCTAGCGTGCACGTTATTTGCTGCGTATTGTTCCCACTTTCAATCTGATGTCCTTTCCGGCGCCGGGAGTGGGCCAACACGGGGGATGGCTCCGGGCTGTGCAGACCTGTGGGCCCGCTCCTTCATCATACACCAGGATGAAGGTGTAGGCTGCGGGGTGTCTTCACCAGGGGTTAGGAGAGAGGTTGGCGGTGTTGTGCAGGAAGGGGGTAGCCCCGCACCAGGGTTTCTCCAGTCTCGGGGAGCGGGACAACCCGGGCAAGGGTAGCAAGCTGCGCAGCCCTGTGAGCCCACTCTTACCTGGCACCAGGATGAGGGAGCAGGCTGCGGGTGTGTGTGGCCGGGGTCTGTGCGAAGGTCCGGAGGTGCTGCTCAGAAATGCACCGGGGGCGGGCGGACCCAGACCCGGATGCCAGGCCACGCAGCCCTGTGGGCCCACTCTTACCCGGCACCAGGATGTGGGAGCCTGTGGCCAAGGTCTTCGGATAGATCCAGAGGTGCTGCACAGAAGAGCACCATGGAGCGGGACAACCCAGGCCTGAGTTCCGGGTAGTATAGATTTATATGCCTGCTTCCACCCAGCGTTAGGGCAACTGCAAGGGTTGCTTGTGTTTGTGCCCGTGGTTAGTGGGAGGGATGCAGGATTAACGCAGCAGAGGGGGCGGCTCCCCTAGGTGTTTCCCTCCGAGCGCTGCGCTTTCTGTGGCAACTTGGGTCTCTGGTGGCCTCTGCAGCTGGGCCTGGTATTGTGGCGAAGTCGCCCATCCGTTGGGTGGGACGCCTCCTCCTCGCAGAAATGTTTCTCTACAGCGGGCAGGCAGTTTTATCCAAAACCTGTTCCAAACTTAGCAGGGGGGCTCAGACACCCTCCCTGGTCTCCAGCATCTGCAGCAGCGCGGTCTATCCGCAGGATTTTGATTTAAGGAGCTTGTTAGTAACGGAGCTATGAGGCTAGGCAGCCATCTTGTTCAGCGCACCACAGCGCCCCCCCTTGATAGCTCAGACTTAAGTGTAATCCTAAACTTTTCACTCCCTGCTACTTACACAATGTTTAAAATGACCCCTGTGGTGCTTTAAGCTATTGCATACCAAGCAGCATGTATGTAGTCAATACATATAAAAAGAGTATGAAAGAAAATGTTGATCCATACATTAAAAGAAAATCACAGAGACCACTAGGGGTCGCAGAGAAAGGTGGCTGCCCGAGAGTGGCGTTCCACGACTGGCCTTGATATCAATTCAAAGGGAGATCTGACGAACAGGAGAGCGAAGTCTGAAGGGGCGTAGGAGCACGGCGGAGATGCACTCCCTGCTTCAGAACCCTACTCAGAGTGTGAGCAGTGAGAGACAGGTCACGTCCGAGCCCCTGTTGGAAAGTCAGCCTCAGGCGCATATACCACCACATGGAGCATGAGGAGGAGAAGCCTGCAGGCATGACCCCAGCTTTAAGTGTGGCCGGTGAAGTGCATCACAAGGAGAGAAGGCCCTCACCCCCTCGCGCAGGAGAAGCAGCAGAGGAGCTCTGGCACCATTAGCGGGGAGTATAAATGCAGGAGAAAGGACCCGCATAGCGGGAACACCTGTCCCACTGCTGCCCCGTGGAGGATAGAAGCCTACAGAGGTGGGCTGGGACTTACCCAGGCCCAGCGGTGACAAAAGGCCTGAGGCTGCCTCCAGAAGGGGAGAGGGTAGAGGAGCTCACACAACCCCAGGGTAGATTGGAGGGTTGTGGCTGCTAAAGAATACTGGAGCCTGGGAAACGTGCAGTCTGACAGACCAGCCCAGTGAAACCCAGCAAAGTCCTGGACAGCATATATTTCTGGTAAGGGCCAGTTGGAGGTGAATAGAGGCCAGCTGAGGGGGGGGGGGCTAAGTGGGCTAATGCTGAAGTGGGCCCACCAACAGGAAGAGCGGGATAGGCCCACGCATAGGGCACGTGAGGGCATGAGTGAAGCAGGGAAGCTGAACAGTGTACATCTGAGGAACGCAACATGGCAGGGGACTCAGGGGCTGGAGTGGAACAGGGAGCCTTTGGTGGCATACATCAGGACTTACACGCTGTGTTTACAGAGCTGCGAGTGTTCCGAGCAGAGGTCCAAAGCACAATGAGGGCTCTCACTGAACTTGTTACAAAAGTCGAGTACTGGGTGGAAGCCTTGGAGCACACGCAACGTGCAGCCAAGATAGGCAATGTGGAAGTAGGGATGAGGCTGAAGGAGCTGGAGAACAGGGACAGAGAGATGCAGTGCAAGATGCACAACATGGAAAACAGGGAGAGGAGGAACAACTTGCGCATTTTGGGGTTCCCTGGTAGAGACACAGAAATGCCACAAGAACTGGAGAAGTCCTTGCTGCAGCTGCTGCGCAAGCTACTGGGGGCCTCATCTGAGAGGGACATCAAATTCAACAGGGTCCACAGGGGCGCATGGTCTGGTGAAGGAACACGCTCAGTGGTGGCAAAATGCCACTAATATAGTGACAAAGGAGAATTCCTCCAGCGAGCAAGGGAGCAGGGCACGATAGAATGGGAAGGAGCACAGGTGAGGATTTTTCAGGACCTCTCGGTCTACACCCTGGACCAATGCCTTGAATAAAGAACCCTGATGAGATAGCTCCAGGAAAGGGGAATGAGGTATCGCTGGCACGTTTCCTTTGCCTTCATGTTCGAGCTCAAGGGGGAGAATTATGTTTTACATTAGGGCGAGGACGCAGAAATCCTCCTCAAGGAACTGCAGGGTGAGGAAGCACAGCCACAGAAAGAGAATCAGTGCCAGCTGAGGCAAGAGTGCATTCGTCCAACCTAAAGAAATCAAGAGAGAGGGGGGCTTGGGGCATGCTAGGAAGTCAAGGGTCTCAATTTCGTTGGGCTTTACGCCCTGAGTTTTTCTGGTCTGGTTCTGGGTTTGATGTTGTGGGTTAGGCTGGGCAAACTGGAGGCAGGGGTAGGGGGACGAAATGAAAGGGCCCGGCACATGCAGGGAAGGGGTGACAGGGGCGAATGGAGGGGCGATTGTCCCTGGTACAAGGAAACTTCCTAGAAAAGGATATGGTTGAACTGAAGGTTGCAACCCTCAACCTCAAGGGACTTAATTCCCCAAACAAAAGGTCATTGACATTTAATATGTTCTGGTCCCTTTGGTTGTCTGTTATGTTTTTACAAGAAACACACTTTAAACAGCGGATGGAATGACCCCTACTGAAGGGGGCGGTGGGGCAAATGTTCTGGGCCTCTAATAAGGACCATATAAATGAGGGGGTGGGAATTGTGCTGGCAAGATCCTTCAATATGAATGGGCTCCAGGTTAAGAGGGGTTTTTCAGGGGAGATTTCTGGCACTTAAGGGTCATGTGGATTGAGTCGTTTTCACCTTGGCTACTGTGTATGCCCCTAATGTGGCCCAGCTCCCCTTTTTTAGAAGGATGTTTGTGATATTAGAGGAATAGGGTGAGGGACACATGTTGGTAGGGTATCACTACATAATATCCCCAATAAAAATATTGCCGCAGATATGGCCGTTTGGTTCGCCATAGGTGATATTTTGAAAATGATGCAGGGGTTACGAGGGTGTCCACCGCAGGGTCCATGTGCCACAAAAAAGTTTTGGCAATATTTTTACATCGCAATATTTTTGTGGCGGAATTAACACATGGAACCGTTGGTAGGGGGGCTTTCAGCTCTGTGGCATACCCAGGGTTTGATTGGTGGTCAGCGAGAGGAGGAGCAATCAAGCAAATGGGAAAGGAAAACAGTGACTTTGCTAATATCCTGGAAGACCATTTTTGGGTTCACATTTGGAGGGCATCTCATCCTCAAGCAGGCAGATATATTTTCTTCTCACTCCCCACCCACTCTACTTATACCAGGATAAAGCTCCTTTTGGTCCTGAGGGAGCAGAAAAAGGACATTGGGTCTATTCACGACCCTGGCGGTGATGGTATGAACGATGCTGGTAATGCACCACCACTGTTCATACCGTCCCTCCACATTACGAGTTCTGCTCGTGGGTTCCTGATAGCCCGTCAGGTCTTACCTGGCGAGCTGTGCGCTACCCGCAAGCAGAACTCATGATTGCACTGGCACCGTTATCAACGGCGCTGGTGCAACCATGCTCCCCACCCCCATTCTGCCCTATGGGGCAGAATGGGTTTCGGGAGCCCGGCAATACCACCACCCGCGAATGGGCAATTACCGGCCCTTTGAACTCATAATGAGCTGGTTATTGCCCAATCGTGGGTGGTGGGCCGGTAGCGAGCATGGTGGTAGCTGTGACTGCCCTACAGGAACAGCTACCGCCATGCTCATAATGAGACCCACTACCTCCCTCAAAGTAGAGACGGTCACGTGGTCAGGCTATGAGATGGTAACAGCATCTTGGCAATTTTATGCAAAAAGAAGGGTCAATCCAGGTGGCACTGTAATGATGTTTTGCTTAGGGACCCGGTCTTTAGAGACTTCTTGGGGAATGAAATGTGCTTGTTCTTTGAGGTCAACGACACAGGGGTATTCCACCCAAATATTGTGTTGGACGCGCCAAAGCCACGATACAGGAACTGCTGATAGCAGAGGGGACATTGAAAAAACAGGAGAGAAGGCTCATTGAGAACAGGCTACATGAAGAAATACGGGGGCTTAGAGCACAGCTGAATGGGGCAGCAGGGGACAAGACAGGCCTGCTGCATTCATCTGGGATTAGAGACAGACTCTACACACTATCCTTATAGGTGAAGTAGTAAAGAAATTGCGTTATACTAAACAATGGTACTATGAGAAAGGGGACCAGGTAGGGTCACTGCTGGCTAACAGGCACTGGAGTAGTAGAGGGGTCAGGTGGGTGGAGAAGATTAGGCGCAAAGATGGTGGATGGGTTGATCCGCAGGAAGGGTCTCTGGATACTTTGCCGACTACCATGAGGCATTATTCAGGAACGCACCAGAACCGGGGGATTGCGTGTTTAGAACATATCTGGAGAGCCTGGCAATCCCAAAGCTCACCTCAGGGGAAATTGCGGTCTTGGAGGCGGAGGAGGTAGTGACCATCATAGGGAAGTTGAATGCCGGGAAAGCTCTCAGGGCGGATGGGTACCCGCAGATTTTTATAAACAATTCCAAGAGTTGTTGGCAGCGCCGCTAGCTGGGGTCTTTAATGCCATTAGTGATGCCAGTGCGGTGCCCGTCTCCCTCCTAGAGGCAAGAATAGTAGTAATACCAAAGCCAGGGAAGGAGCCCACATATTGCCAGGCATACAGGCCCATCTCGCTCATCAACATTGATACCAAGCTTTTCGCATACGTATTTTAGAGGTTTCTCCCAAGACTGATCCACCCTGATCAGACAGCTTTCATTAGGAAGAGGCAGGGGGAAGAAAACCTACATAAAACCTTTCATTTGATACTGTCTCTCGATGTTGAGAAGGCCTTTGACCGTGTTAGTTGGTCATTTCTTAGAGGGGTTCTGACATCAGTGGGAATGGGAGAGCTGGATAGTGGCCTTGTACTCAAGACCCAGGGCAAGAGTGGTAGTGAACGGGGAAGAGTCACAGCATTTTGGGCTAGGGAGGGGAAATAGGCAGGGTTGCGCCCTGTCGCCTCTCCTATATGTGCTAGTGATGGACTCGTGGGCAATAGACTTCAGTGCGGATGATCAAATTCGGGGGTCCAGGTGGGGATGGAGGAGTACTAATTGACTCTATTTGCGGATGACACCCTCTTGTACATAACCCGCCCTCGGCCGTCCCTCCCAAAATTATTAGACAGGTTAGATACATACGGACAAATATCAGGGTTTAACGTGAACCTTAGTACATCAGTGGATAACCTCATGGGACCAGAGAAAGACGAGATTGGTGATCATATGAAGGGATTGGGTTTTAGTGTTTGGGGGTGTGGATTCTGTTACTTCGGGGTGGAAATCCCAGGGCAGGGGACCTCAGTGAAGTGTTTAGTAAAAACTTCCCCCCATGGGAAAAGTGAAGATAGACCTAGACCGTTGGGCCAGGCTTAACCTATCCTGGATGGCGAGACTTCATTGTATTCAAATGGTGATCCTCCCCAAATTCAATTTTTTGTGCCAGATGCTGCCGGTGGTAGTTCCCTCTGCCTTTCTGAAGACGGTTAAGCGTAGGCTCATGAAATTTCTGTGGGCTGGGAAGAGGCCCAGGATAGCATACAGGAAGGAGGGAGGGGTAGGGTTCCCGGATTTGGGGACTTACTATAAGTTGGCCCAGTTGCACGTGTTAATAGACCACCTAGAGTCGCAATCTGAGAAGCGGAAGGTGGCAATGAACAACTCAATCCTGTGCCTGGCCCCTCTGGGTGAATGGCTATGGGTGCCACAGAAAGAGATTCCTCATAGGGTCCTGCAACACCCGCTGCTAGAAGTGCTATGGTCGATCTGGAAAGATGGGGAGAGTATGCGGTTGAATTATGACTTGGCCCTCCCCCTTAAGCTGCATTTGGGCCCCCCTTTAAAGAACTTAATAGCAGAGCCCCAGCATTTTCAGGAGTAGTATGAAGCGGGCCTCAGTAGAGCTGGGCAGATGTGGGATAAGGGGGAATTCCTATCTATGGAATCATTTGAGGAATGTCTCCACATTGGTCAACTTTCACCATTTTGCTATTTGCAACTGAAGGGAGCACTCAGGGCCTCACAGAGGGGAACAATCTACAGAGATATCTTACGGCCTTCGAGTCGTTGCTCCGGCAGGGCGGGGACACAAAGGGTTGTATAGCGAGCCTATAGAAGGTGTTCTTGAGGTTGGGGGTGGAGAATACATAGGGCCTCATTACGACCCAGGCGGTAAGGGGTTTACGGCAGCGTAAACAGCGCCGACCCTTACCGCCTGAGTACGAGGTCCCTTAGCGCCATGGCGGATTTAACACCTGCTTTTAGCAGGTGTTAAAATCTATGGCGCTAAGGGACCATGGAGTTAATTACGCCACCGTAATTTACGGTGGCGTAATTAACGCCTTCCCCACTCCCATTATGCCCTATGGGGCAAAAATGGGAATGGGGAAGGGTAAATGGGGATTGGGGACTTACCGCCCCGCCAAGGTCGGAATGGGGCGGTAAATCCGCCAACCACCATGGCGTAAACGTAGTTTACGCCATGGTGGTAAAGTCACGGCCCAGGCGGTAACTTAACGCCTGGGTCGTAATGAGGCCCATAGTGTGGTATGGATGAGTTTCTGGTTATGCAAGATGTTTATTCATTATGTTGCTCTTCTCCTTGTTATAAAATGCCAATACAGATTGATTTTCAAAAAAAGGAAAACACCAAATTGAATTTTTTCATGGTGATTCTCCAGTTACAATACCAAAATTAAGCTTTACAGAGCCAATCCAAGTGCAGTACTGGAAATTATGGGCTCTGAAGACCAAGTTAAAAGCCATAGTCCAACAAGGACATGTGAATCAGTTTACTGGCTGATAATGTGCAGTTTGCTCGGAGGTCAGAGGTCTAAAAAGCTATTAGAACTTCATAGCTCTTTTAAAACTATGGAAGGCAACTGCGAGCTACTCTCAGACAAACTCTTTACCAGCCCCATCGACTCACTAACCATCCATGTGATTTACCCCCCACCGGGCCCTTGTGTCTCCTTTGAAGAGAACCTCATCCATATCATAGGATGTAACATCAAACCTACGACCAGAGCTATCCTGTTAGGTGACTTCAACCTAGGCCTCAATGATCCATCAGACCCCCACACTGCATCAGTGGCCTACACTCTCTCTGCCATATGCTTCAGTCATTGCATAAATGCCCCCACTCATATCAAACTCCAGACACTGGACTGGGTAGCAGATCTCAACAAACAGATCACCATATTGTCCAACTTACCTTGACCATGGTCGAATCACCATATCCTTTACTTTACCTTCCCACCCTCTAAGCTGCCTGTCACTGCACGCCCTGCCCTACCACCAACTTGGTCCTGCAGTACCCAGAAGATGACCAAAGACTCAATAACTCCTCAACTCACACCCCTCTAACCTTAACACCTCCTCTCAGATGATCCTAGGATCTTAGTCGACCTATACATAAACACACTACAAAAAGCTGTCAACACCGTGGCCCCGCTAGCCCCACACAAGGCTAAACCAGTAGCACATATCAACTCATGGTTTACGACTGACCTCCAAGGCTTATGTACCAAAGAATGTCAAATGGAAGCCACTTGGTAAAAAGCCCCAACTAGTGCACCCAAAGCCATTTTCAACAAGATTACAATTGAATACAAACACGTCACCATACCAGCAAAATCTACAGCCTTCAACTCCAGAATTCTGAATGCCAAATCAATCTCACATGAAATCTTCAAAATACTCATGGAGCTTGAAACTCCTTCAACCCCCCCTCCATCCACTATCATCAAGGACGAGTTGTGGTGGTCCAATATTCAGGACGCTATGCATGCAAAAATCTCAATGCTAAAGAAAAAAATAGCACTCAAATCAGGAAATATTAAAACCACTGACAGCCCTCGGATCCTCCCCCTCTCCCAGAACCATCATACCCCGACCTTTGAATTCAAAGAAATCACTGAAGCAGAAACTGCCCACATCTTAACAAGCCTAGAGCCTTTAAGATGTAAGGGCCACATCTGCCCAGCTTCCAGCATCAAAGATTGCACCGAAGCCAAAACACAATTCAACACAAGGTTCCTAAATGCCTCCTTCACTTCAAGCATGGTCCCTGCAATCCCCAAAGAAGTTAAGGTCCTCCCACTCCTGAAGAAGCAATCATTTGATCCGGCAAATCCTAACAACTATCGTCCCATTACCAAAGCCCCAGTATTGCTAAAGATACTATACAGAGCAGAATACATGCAAATACAAGACTTTTTGGAAACGACCTGTACCCTAGGCTCGCGACAATCAGGCTTCAGGCTTGGACATGGCACGGAATCAGCATTACTAGACCTGAAAAAATAACTTGACAATCTTAGGGATGAGGGAAAACCTGCACTGCTCCTGCTCCTTGACCTATCAGCTGCTTTTGATTTAGTGGACCACAATATACTATGTCATCACCTGTCAGCAGCGGCCAACTTCTCTCAAGCATCGACCACCTGGGTGGCCTCCATTCTGGAAGGAAGATCAATGAGAGTCTTCTCAGATATTGCCAGTGCCCCTCTCGCCCCCATGACCTGTGGGTTCCCCAAGCATCCTATGTATCCTCTACCCTATGTAACATTTTCACCAGACCCCTATTCAACCTCCTCGACTCCATCAGCATCTTGGACACGAATTATGCTGATGACACCCAAATCCATCTCCGTCTGAATGGCATCAATGACTCCTTTACCATCAGCAAAATCTACTCAACAATTCAGGTTTGGATGGCCACAAATCATATATGCCTCAATGATGATGACAAGACAGAGATCCTACTGGCTGGATCTCCAGCAACACTGAAGAAGCTCAAAACGCAATTCACCTCCTTCACCATTGACGGGAATCTGATCCCTGTCTCTCCACTATCTTGGACACCACTACCTTTATCACTCAAGCTGATCGATGCTGCAAGACAATTCTGGACACCCTCCAGCAGCCTCACCATTACCAAGGCTGTAATAGGGGCCAGACTAAACTATCGTAATTCTCTCTTTGCTGGTGCCTCCGAACAAAACATCAACAAATTGCAGATCAACCAAAACAATGTCATGTGCTCTCCACTCAACATCTCTAAAAGAGAGCATATCTCAGCTGTCAGAAGGGAAGACCACTGGCTCCCTATTCGTGAAAGGGTCCTACTCAAGACACTCTCGATCACTCACAAATGCCTATCGGATACCGCACCAGTATACCTTACACAAGAAATTGTTAAAGCCAAATCAGACAGACCAACCAGTTCACTGTACACACACTGCCTCGCAATTCTAAAAATTCAATCGCATCAAATGAGGTGGTTTCAGTTTTCCAACGCTACCAGCCAAGCATTGGAACAC
Source organism: Ambystoma mexicanum (assembly GCF_040938575.1). NCBI lineage: Eukaryota > Metazoa > Chordata > Amphibia > Caudata > Ambystomatidae > Ambystoma > Ambystoma mexicanum. The sequence goes on from NC_090925.1 coordinate 560,473,191, forward strand.
CCTCCAGCATGCCATACAAGGGGAGGAATCCTACTGGGCCTTCCAAAAAGCCCTAAAAACTTTGCTGTTCTCCTAAAGCTTTGTAAACTATAAGGCAGGACTATTGCATGTCTCAGCAAGTAACATTGTGAACCATCCTACACATCTGTAATTCTTTGACCCCCTCCTTTTTTTGCATGTGAAGTCAACCTGTGAGTAACTCGTCCTGAAACAGCGCCATGATGCTCTCAGGCTTTGGCGCTTTACAAATCTAAAACATAAAAATAAAAATAGTAAAGATAAAAGAGTTAAAAGGTCATAAATGGTAGTTGTAAGTAATGCCTTTATTCGCTTTCATAATAGGCTGGTTTGCTTTCTCTACTTTGTGGGGTCAATGACCACTATGCTTTAATTAATGTATGTATTTAGTTGTTTATCTGTTTGTGTATTTATCTACTTGGAGCTACAACTCCGAGTCGTCTCAGCACTATACCTTGAAAAGAGAGTGTTTACAATGCAACTCAAGAACGTGGCTCAAAATGCCAGAGTTTCAATTTCTTTTAAGAAAGGAGATCTGCTACAATACAGGGACTCGGAAAGAGAGAGTTCCAGTGTCTGGCTGCGAGAAGCATACAGGCATGGCCTATGGCCGAGTCACATTGGAATCTGGGAATGTAGATGGAGTCGGAAATATTAGATTTTAAAGCACAAACTGACATCTACTTTTTCAAGTGACTTTAATATACAGAGGGGTATTTCTATAAGAGATTGCATGGACTAGAGAAAGACATTTGAATGTGATTCTAGATCTATCAGGGAGCCAATGTCCAGTTAATACTATAGTTATGTGCATATGTCAAGGTTTGTTTCTAACAATACAAGCACCATTGGTCTGTAAGGTTGTCATATGTAGTGGATCCAGTGTACAGAACATTGCAGTAATCAAATTTTGAATGAATGATGGCCCTGCCCAAAGCAGCGGAGTGTAACTCTGAGAGTAGCGGGACAAAGTCAATTTAGTAATATTAAGTAAAAGTTGGCAGAACTGAAAACAGAGTTGATCTGAGGTCTCATCGATTGTGTTTCTACTTCCTGTTGAGTGGGAGTAGGGGAGCCCAAGAAGGAAACTTTCTTGATGGATTTGGGAAGCAAAAGGCAATTGTTCACCGTCCATCTTTCCATCTTATCAAGATATCTTGTAGACTAGTGATGTTGGCATTCTGGTCATTACCAAGTTTAAAAACAAGCTGCATATCATCAGCGACCATTTGAAAAATATGCCAATCTCAAACAGCATGTCAATCAAAGCCTTGAAAGTAGATAATGAAATGTGAAATACAGAAGTCATAAGGAACATCACAAGTACAAATTCCTGTTGTGACTGATGATTCCTTATCTTGACCATGCATGATCTATTGGCCAGGAAGGTGGCAATATAGGAAGCTGTGTTATCTGGGTTGCCAAATAGCTCCTGGAACCATTGCATTAAAATGTTTTGGTCTGAAGTATGGAATGTTGAGGAATAACCCAAGAGCATGAGGAGATTAGTATCTCTGTCATCAATCATTTAAATCATTGAGTCCTTCATATCAATTAAATCCAGCTCTGTGCCTCTAGCTGGTCAGAAGGCAGATTGGTGAACCCCATAAGGGTATGATGTTCTACAATATTTTGAGTTGGATAGTGGCCACATTATCTTATATTTTTAATATCAAAGGCACATTATCAATGGGGTGATAACTTTCAAAAGCCCTTGGGTCTAATGTGTATATTTAAGGCAGAGGGGTCACCCATGTTTCTTTTAATGCGTTGGGTTCTAATGCATTTTAAAGGGGGAGTTAAACAATGCTGGAAGGGGTTCGCGTATTTGCACATTCCTTGATAAGGTTTGGAGTAGGTGGTAGGATTGGAGTAGGTGGTAGGATTAAAGCTTGTTATAATGGACGCAGTCTCCTGATGGGAGATGGCAGAGTGATTGAGGTTTTTCAAATGTACAAAATAATTGGTCTGGACAGGTACCACTGTTAGATCATGAGGGTCAGTCTTTGTTCTTATTTGATCAATTTTGTCATGGAAGTATGATTGGATGGAAATGCACCACTCTTCTGAACATTTTGGAGTAGTAATATCATGAAAGGGTTTACTCAAAGAATTCAAGATGTTAAAAAGCTTCTAAATAGAATTCGATGATTGATCAATTTGAGGGGCATAATGTACTTTGAGTCTATTAGAGCAGCTTTAAATATATATGCAGTGCGCTAGTTGAACGTTTAGGATGCTGTTTGGATTTTCTTTGTCTCCATGTTCTCTCTTTTCATCTCAGCATTGATTTCAGTAGGTGTAGTCTAGAGGAAAACCATTTGTTACCAAAGTTCTTGGGATTGGCACATTTAGATTGCAATGGAGCTCCATTGATTTGATTTGATTTGATTTTGATTTGATTTGAACATTTGTAACGTGCACCGGATGAAGTAAATCGTAATCGGGCTCAGGTGTATCTTTGCAATTAGACTGTGCCTTGATCCACTTCATCATATGAGATTGACATGCACCATCTCCCGGACTCTTAGCAAAACAAAGGGGTCTTCAAGGCCCTACGGAATGCTGGGAGAGTTGTAATCTCACGGATTTCTCTGGGTAGTTTGTTCCATGCTCTTGGACCGTAGTCTCCAAATCTACGGTGCCCTTTACTCATATACCTGTTACGCGGTATCTGAAGCAGATTGTGATCTGCTGAGCGCAACTGCCTCCTAATTTTGTCTAATAGATATCTTGGCCCTGTCTTGTTGACACACTTGTAGACCAGGCAAAGAACCTTAAACGCAATTCTCTCCTTTATCGCCAACCAATGTGAGGCTCTCCTTAGATTCGAGGTTGGGGCTTTTTTTTACCCTATGTACTAACCTAACTGCTGCATTTTGAGCCACTTGCAGTCTATGTAGCTGATAGGCTGGTATGCCCGAAAGCAGTGCATTTCCGTAGTCTAGGCTTGAGTTGACCAGAGTACCAATAACCACCGCTCTATCGTCATTCGCAATGAATGGTAGGATGTATTTCAACAGGAGTAGTGAGTGAAATGCTTCCTGTACCTTCACGCTAACCTGAGTTCCACTTCCAATGTTATCCTCCCAAACACAGCCCAAGTTCTTAATTTTCTTAGAAAAATTCAGCTGTGTCCCCAGGAGGCATGGGGAGTGTAATTGCTCCCTCTGGAGATGGTATTTGGAAGCAAATAGAGCCACTTCTGTTTTGCTGGCATTCAGCAATAATTGATTGGCACACATCCAAGTGTGTATTTCCTGCAGGCACTGTTCCACTTTCTCATATGTCTCTTTTAGATTATGTATCCTCATGAACACCTGAGTGTCATCTGCAGACGAAATGAAATGTATGCCATGCTTCCTAAGGATGCCCATGAGTAAATTAGCAAATAAATTAAAGAGCAGTGGGGAAATGGAGGATCCCTGCGGGACTCCACAGTTTAATAGTACTGAGTCTGACAGAAAATCTCCAAGTCGGACTCTTTGTTCTCTTTTAGAGAGAAACAATTCAAACCATCGAAGGGCTAACTCCCCTACTCCACCTACTTCTCTCAAACATTCCAGTAGAGTCCCATGATCCACCGTATCAAAGGAGGCGGACAGGTCCAACATAACCAACAGGGACAAGCCCCCGTGATCTGCCATCTCCAACAGATCATCCTACACTGTCAGCAATGCTGTCTCCATCCTAAAAACCTGGTCGGAAAGCAGATTCCAACGGATCCAACAGATTCTCTTGATCCACATGCAGCTGGGCCGTCAACATTTTTTCCAAGATTTTGGATGGCCATGACAGTCCTGCTACTGGTCTGTAGTTCTGGAAGTTCTTAGGATCTAAATTATAATTTTTTTAACAATGGCGTAACCACAGATTTCTTCAGGATCGCTGGTACTACCCCTGATTTAAGAAATTTATTAACACATTTTGTAATAAATGGGGTGATATCTCAGGTTATTCGCGTGGCTACTGAGGAAGGAATAACGAAAAGTGCATCATTGGGTGCCTTCAAAGCGGATAGCACGGAACAAAGCCTTTCCTCTGATACTTCAGTGAACATAAATGACTTCTGATCCACCCCGTTATCTACATCCTGGCCTATACATTCTGGGCTAGCCTCCTCAGTTACCTCCAGATCCTCATGATGATCTAATGGTTTAATTTCCATAATCTTCCCTGTATTAGTTCCATTTTATTTATAGAATAGTTATTGAAAGCATCGACCTGTGCTTTTGATGATTCTGGTGCTGCTGACGCGCACCCAGGATTTACTAACTGAGAATTTGCTGCATACAATTCCTGTGGCTATTCATGACTTTGTCAATTTTCCCAGTTATAAATTTGGATTTGGCTTCGAAAATAGCTTTTCCATATTCACTTTGTGACCTCTTGACCTGTCCTAAATTGCTCTATATGATTTCTTCTCCATTTTCTCTCTAGAGACCTCAACTGTCCCCTTCGATTGGCCAAATCTGTTGAGAACCAGGAGTTGGTGGACTTCGTAACTTTTTTTTGTTGGTGAGGGGCCTGTTCATTATAACATTGCCATCATTTCCGTACCTGGATTGAAGAACTACTCACATGAAGAGCATCTTCAGTCTGTGCCAAAGCATGTTTCAGGGTCTCCCCTGAGATTTTCAAAACGTCTTTTGGCTTACGGAATTGTCCCATTCAATTTTCTGTGTGTACTTCCAGAATTTTCTTAGGTAGTCTCAATTCAAATACTGTGGCATAGTGATCCGTCCACTATATTGGGGTTTGTCAATAGTTTCATCAATAATATTGTGCACAAATTGGTTATAAGAGGAAACAATTTGATCAGGGGGAGCATCTGGACTCTAGTGAGCTGTGAGCTTGATATGAGATGGTGCCAGATGCTGTGTTCTGAGTTGATGTTTACTTGTAATTGGTTATTTATAATATGCTTAATACCCAGAGGTTTTGAAGTGCAGACGCGGGGATCAAACCTGTGTTGCTCTGTGTCGCCCTGCACATTGCCCCTGAGTTATCCTCCTGAGCTCCACAAGAGATGAAAAAAATGCCTTTTTTGACCACGGTAGGGGTACCGGTCTGGATATCTTAAAAAAGTATTGCTGCATTATCTAAACCTAGACTGAAGAGGGATGTTACGAGCACAGTGAGGTTTTTTTATTCTTCATGAACCAGGCAGAACAGCTTTTGCAGTGCAGTAGAAGGCCATGAATGAGAGTAGCAAATGCGCTAGCTCCATCGGAAATGTAGTGTTGAGCTGGAGAATAAGTGTAATGTGTTAAAGTAAGTCTGCAGATCAGAAGATCCAAATGAACAGAGCCACAAATGTATCATAAGGACTACACAATATAAAGATTGCACAAGGACCAGGAACAGCGTGATGCCAGTGAAATGTGATGGGAAGCATAGTGGGGCAGCATAACTGTCAGCCTCATGCTATCACGTCCCTGTTAAGCCAGCGGGTGCGGTAAAATGTCATGACAGAGACCAGTGAATGTGCTGGCACTAATGGACTTCTAGCCTTGCCCTACAGGTCTGCTATTGCTATTGACATTAACAAGGGTAGGAAAAGTGGCCTGTTGATCAAATTTAAATCTTTCTTTGCTGTCTTGACTTGTTGACTATGGATACGTATGCATGGGCCTGTTGATAGCAGAAACACTGCCTGGCTGGTCATGAGGAATGGGCTGAATGTGCATTCGCCACAGATGGTAAGCTTGGAATGCTGCATTATAAACAATGGAGGTCATTACGACCCAGGCGTTAAGGGTTAACGCCGTCGTTAACCCTTAACGCCTGATTCCAATTTTAATGGCTGCTTTTAGCAGGCGTTAAAATCCATGGCGCTAAACCGCCTTGGTGCTAATTACGGCACCGTTATTTACGGTGCCGTAATTAGCGCCTTCCCCACTCCCATTATGCCCTATGGGGCAAAAATGGGAATGGGGAAGGGTAAATGGGAAATGGGGATTTACCGCCCCACTCACCTTGGAATAGGGCGGTAAATCCGCCATCCACCATGGTGTAAACGTAGTTTACACCATGGTGGTAAAGTTGGTGTACTTACCGCCTGGGTCGTAATGACCTCCAATGTGTGGACAGTTTGTGGAGCCTGCAGACTGTCCAATGAGATTGCTTCATAAACATTCTAATGGTTATAATGAGGTGATTTAACACGAGGGGACGGGCCAACCCACCCTGTAACACTGCTCAAGTAAAGGGCAGAGGGAAGAGAAGGTCCCTTAACGTGGGAAGCAGTGCTGTTACCAGCACAGTCAGATCTCCACCTTAGGTCTTATCACCATTAACACCCAGGAATAACCACACACGGGTCTAAAAGTAAAGTTTAAAAAAAAAGAAAGCAAACGTGTGTCAGGAACATGAGTCTCTTTTCAGTGTTTATGAAGAATCAACACTGAAAACAGACCCCTGTTCCACAAATGATGTTGCAGCTCTGAAGAAAAGTGTGTTTCTTTTGTTTTATTTATCCTTAGTCTTTAGCACCCACATGTGTATACTCATGGGTGTTCAAGGCAGTATGGGGGTGGAAGGGGGAGCAAGGTAGGCACAGGGTGAGGAGCACACAGCAGTGGGGGAGCTCATAACACAGGCTCACAGTAGAGAATACAGCTCATATTCCGAGCTCCCTGGTTGGCTAGCTCATGGTGCCAATGAGAAAGAGTGCCAGAGTGGCTTAAGAAGAGAAAGGAAAATGGACAGAAAGGTATACACAAATGTATACTGAAGACATGCAAAAATGTCAAGAGGTTAAAAAGGAGGGCGTTGAAGAATATTTGGGGTTTCAGACTTTATTGAAGGAAATAACTCTTGACCTTCAGATTACCCCCACACACCCGCCAGCAGAAATGTCATTATAACAATAAAGGCGTCAAGCAGGGTGTGTGAAGATTTATTTGGCCAATCTCCATCTCCCATTTGTATTAATTGCCCTCTGAGGATTGCTCAAACGCAGATAACATGCTTGCCTATGCTGATGATCTTGTCATTTTTGACCACCCCTTCTCTGGTATTCAGAGAAAGGGGGACCAGCAATAATGGTCTGACGGTCAATGTTGACAAGAATAAAATGATGCAATTTTCTAGTAGGCCGGTAAATAGGTCTACATTAGAAATTGCTAAGAGCTTGATAGAGTATGTGGAACGTTTCAAATATCTTGGCATTGAGCTATGTTCCGCTGGAGGGTATGGCAAACTGATTGCTAATAAATGCAAGTGGGCATTGTCATTGACATTCCTTATAACTAGACTGACAAGAGAAACATCAGGCTACAGCCTTGCATGTTTACTGAAGCTATTTAAACAATGCTTTGCAGAGTGAAGTTATATTGAAGGACGTCATTTGGGGGATCGCCAGGGTTTGCAGCTGGATCCCTGAGGTCTTCCTTGCTACCCCTGTGGTCTGCCTTGCTACACCCCAAAAATAAAAAAAGACATTTTTTTTTCAAAATGGAAGTTCCTGGGCTGTGGCCATTGCCATGTGGCTCTTTGTTTCTGGAGTGGCTGGCCCTCTTGTTCAGGCCTCTTAAAACAATCAGGGGGTTCCACAAGTGTAACACTTTGATCAGTGACACTAAATAAGAAAGAGTATGAATAACAAATAATTTGTCTTTCTGGAATACTATACAATAATTGATAAACTCATTAAAGGTTTATTTCAGGCACACTTCAGGGGGTAAGTCACTAATGTAGTCTGTCCTTAAACACCTCAAATTCACAATGCAGACAAACGCTTCCAAAATGCATTTAAAGTAGAATAAGCATCCATGTCAGACTGTGGGCCTCATTGTGATACTGGCGGTAGGCGTGCTGGTAAAACTGGCACGGCTGCCGCCGGTATAATTTTTTTCCAGTGCCCGCGAATGGACAATTACCGGATCATTACAGCCTTGCCGGACCCGGTAACTGCCCATTCGCAGGAGCCAAAAAATATTCTTCCCCATTCCCATTTGAGCCACATATGGCTAAATGGGAATGGGGAAGCCGGATGCACCAGCACCATTCGTGAATGGTGAATGGTGCCCGTGCATCCGACATGCTCTGCTAGCGGGGGCTGGTAAGTCCGCCAGGTCAGACCTGGTGGGCGATAAGTCACCCGCAAGCAGAACTCGTAATTGCCGGTCCAGCGCTGGTACTACCGGACCAGCAAACTTATGATGAGGCCCTATGTATTTTGCTTTTCGCAAGTTGCAGTTATAGCATGTTTTTTTCTGCCACTGTCTCTGTTATGATCATCACAAGACATTCCATTCTCTGTGTCCTCGGTCACTTGACAAAATCCTTGTACCTAAAAGCTTATGTACAGTGTAGAAATGTTTGACCAAAGCACATAAAGTAGCTCTTGATTTCAATGTGTCACAATTAATGCTTTATTGTAATGGGCCTCATTCCGAGTACGGCGCTAACCAATGGCGCTATTAACGCCTTGGTTGACGCCGTACCCGGACCGGCAGCGCCTTGGTGGATGGCAGAATTACCGCCCCATTCCAAGGTTGGCGGGGCGGTAATTCCCCATTCACCAAGGCTCTTCCCCATTCCCAAATGAGCCCCCATAGGGCTCAATGGGAATGGGGAAGATGCAAATAACGGTGACCGTTCATTACGGTCACCGTTATTGGCTTGGAGGCCCCTTTGCGCCCTCGACTTTAACACCTGCTCAAAGCAGGCGTTAAGGGCGAGGGCGCAAAGGGAACTCGGAGTATGGCGGTAAGGGATCACCGCCACCGGTCTTGTTACCGGTGGCCGCTATCCCTTAACGCCATACTCGGAATGAGGCCCAATGTGTCTATCTTCCCTATATCCATGGCATGCTGTTCAGGATGTTTATTTGCATGTATGAGGTATCGAGTGCCCAGAGTATGGGATGGCGTGTGAGTGCACTGCTTTCCCTGTGCTACTCTAAATTCTTCAATACACAGTTATGACCCCTTCAACTGTTCTGTATTTTGCCAACCTCTGAAGCTTGAAAAGTAGATCCAGGCTTGATACGTGGCCATCTTTGCACCAGATCTGCAGATGAACTGGCCGGCTGTTAAATCTCTGTTACCAGTTTAATGGTATCAACTACAGAGTGTAAATGAGTACCAACACAGGTTGGGTGATATTGTACGTATATTTGTTCTATATCAAGCGCTTAAGCGTAAATGCTATATAATAATGCATCATTATCATTTGGCCTTGGATGTCTGTTTGCATTCACAGTCATTTGGTAATATGGGCCTATACACACTGATATTAACAATAAATATGGTGATCCATTCTTGTATGAAATGGATATCTTTTTAAAAAAAAAATGTTTTATTGGTTTGTTACAAACCTTTAAAAAACGAAGTTACAAAGAACAAATTAGACAAAATTTAGATGACAACTTCGTATAAAGGCAGAAGCAGAACATAAGGCCATCCTCTATCATGCGCCTAATGCCTTGCAAAAAAAGAAAAAAAGAGAGGAGTGCAAAGCATCAACCAATTGGGGAGAACAAGATCAATGACATCTATTCCCAAAAGCAGTTAGAAGTTGACAGAAATTCGGTATGCACTACATGATTTCGTTATTTCTACAGTCTTTGGCTGTTAGGTTCTAAGGTCGCTTCTGCCTTTAATAGTTTTTCCATCATTGCTTGTAGGAAGAAAGTTAGCTCAAATGTTAATCTACGGTCCAAATCTTGAGACAGTTGCTTCCACCAGTCTTCTATGGACATCGTAGGTCTTGCTGAAATAAATCTTCCTAGATCCTTTGTGCGTTCTTGTGTCAGTTTAGGGCATGTTAATGTTAGATGTTTCAATGTTTCGGGCTCTTTGTCACAAAGGCGGCACATTTGCGATTTTAGGCGGGGGGTTTTCCATATACTCAAAGTTTCTCGGGTGAGCAGTTGATTGAGTCGATATTTCTTAAAAATGCTCTTCGATTTTTATCCGGAAATTTTTGTAGATATGGCATGATTCCATTCAATTTTTTCTCTTCATTAGACATCAGCTGCACAATTCAATGTTTTTTACACAAGTCGCCTGTGTCGATCCAATCTTGTGTCCAGAGCAGTGATTTGACTTTATTTGGATTTTCTAGGAGCATGCTTTTATCTGCTCCTATGTCACTGAGGATTTTTTCGCAACGATGGGCCCACATTGAGAGGATGGTATTGCCAGAATCTTTAGTTAGATTTTTCAAGATATTGTATTGTAATAGTGGCGTCTCGTCTGTAGCCCTGCAATATTCATTTAACATGTTCCACGTGATTCTCCCATTAAAGGATAGAAGGCTGAGCTCAAATCTTATGCAGGCGGTTGGAACTCCTGGAGGTAGCCACAATACCTTGGACCAAAAAGAATGTTCCAGTGAGGCCCAAACTTCCGCAGGACATCCAAAGGCGCAATCGGCTCCATGAATTAGGGCTGGGATGACCTTCATTTTGTAGAAACTCAAAACTGGTATTAATGAGTGTTTCCCATATTTCATGTTTACAATGCATGCTTGTGCTGTCAGTTGCCTGCATTTAGATTTGACTTTTTCCACCCATGGGGCATCATTGATTTTTGAGCTCAAAAGCATGCCTAGATACATTGATTGCATTTTTTGATGGATCGTGCCCTCGCCCATTTTCCAAGTGAACATTTTCTTTCCAACTGGTTCTTTGTTCTTTTGCAGGTCTTGAAATATCAGAATTTCTGATTTTTTTGAGTTCACTTGAAGCCCATTTTGGTCGATGTATTGGGTTAGAATATCAAGTTTCCGTTGCAGGCCTATTGGGGTCAAATCCAGGAGCACTAGATTGTCCGCGTACAATAGCCAATGAACTTCATTTCCATTGATTTTTGGCGAAAAGGTGTTTGCGTTTTTATATGTGTCGCCCAGATCTGAAATGAAAAGATTGAAGATTATCGAGGCCAGGGGACACCCTTGTTTAACTCCTCGATATGGTTTTATTGGAGCAGATAAAGTTCCCCTTTTATCTAACCTTATTGTTATCTCGGTGTTGGTATGTAAGGCTTTTATTGCTAGGAGTAGGCTGCTTGGGCATTTCCACTCGGTCATTTTCTTCCAGAGTAGTTCTCTGTCAATGCTGTCAAATGCTTGTGAAAGATCCACAAATGCCAAGTAGATTTTTTTGTTTCTTTTTATTGAATCCATTTTGAGAGTATTCAACAAAAGGAGATTCAGGACACAGCCTACGCCCTTGAAAAAGCCTGCTTGACGGGGGTCTAGATGGTTCGAATCTTGTATCCACTTAAAAAGTTGTTTCTGAAGTTGGGTTGCGAATATTCTGCCCAGGACATCCAATAAGGCAATAGGCCTGTAGTTTTCCGGGTCAGCCCTGTTGCCTTTTTTAAAGATTTAAAGATTGGTACGATGATCGCAGTTTTCCAGCTAGATGGTATATTTCCTTCATTGGCGATATTGGAAAACAGTTTTGATAGAAAATTGGCCCATTCTTCAGGGTTTTGTTTAAGTATCAAATTTGTTAGGCCATCTGGACCTGGCGCCCTAGAAGGGGAACTTTGCTTGATGCTCAATAGGATATCCTCTCTTTCAAACTGTAGATCCCATTTTGAAAGCTGAGGCATTGGAGAGTCAATGGTTGTGCTTTTTTTCTCATATACTGAATTATAATGTTTAATCCAGTCTTTTTCACACACTATAGAAGTTTGGATTGAATCTTGGTTGCAATCAATGCTGTTTATTCATTTCCAAAACCCAGAAGAGTTTTTATTATTGAGGCTGTTAAGCATTGACTCACACAGGATATTTGCCAATTTTTGTATTTTTGTTTACTAGTTTTGATCACCTGTTTTTGATGTTCGGCTTTTAGATTTTTGTGATGCCTCAGTTCTTTACGAAGCTGTTGTTCTCTTTCGAGTACTTGTCTATCAAAGAGATGTTTTGGATGGAAAGATGGTCTTGTCCTTCCGTTATATGTAGTCATAAACTGCTTTAAGAGACAGTTATATTCAAACTTTTTTTCTGTGGCATTTTTTGCAGGTTTAGCATATGATTCTGTCAGAGTCTTAACATCATGAGGATTTATCTTTAGCCGCAATCTATTGGGCTCGGCCACAACTTGATTATTCCATTGTTGAGGTTTCCTAATATTTGTCTTTTTTAGTGATAATTTTAGTTGGCTATGGTCACTGTTTGGATCGACTGTGATTTTTAAGGACACGGCTTGTTGTTGAAATGGATATCACATTACAGTGATATTGTGACCATATTTTTCGCAGTGAACAATGCTATGTGATGCCACTTCCTGTTTTGGCAAGGGGTGAAAGGTCGTAACTTCCTGTGATGCCATTAGAGGTCAAGGGTAATGTGGTGTCACTTTCGCTACCGCTGGCATTGGTGAAATGACGTCCCTGGCTCTATGGCACCAAGGCTCTAACAATGAAAGACCTGCATTAGCTGCAAGTGCTCGAGGGTAAATTCTGGAGAAAAGTTCCAAGTTTGCCTTCATCTGTCTCAATGGAACCTCTGAGATCACAACTTGGGCTGATTTTGTTACCTGCCCTCGCTCTCAAGAGAAGGTGCTCGATATATAGAAAATCGAAAACGAAGCCTAAATGCCTTCAGCTTGAAATGCTTGGAAGGGAGGAGAATGGTAAAGGAATTGATGCCTTTGCTGACATTGTTAGAAACACCTTTGCATTGATAGAATGGAGGCCGGACTGGGAAAGTGTCTTTGAAACATTAAAGCATTCGTTTGTGACTCATTTGGAACATTGGGACTGGGCTAATAATTAACATCATTTGGTAAAATGAAAGCGCTAAAGAGAGATTGCGTGTGTTATACACAAGTACAGAACGCCTCAATCTTATTTAACACTGTGTCCCTCGCCAGCGCCCCCTAGATTTCTAGTACTTTTACACATGAATAGGTTGCCTGTATTGATGGTGCGAGGCCCCGAACTGAGGATATTGGAGCAAAACCGATAGTGTTACATGTGTAAAATAGTAACAGTGAAGGAGAGCGCTTGGCATGAATGTAAGATTATGGGGACTGTATACATGTGCACACTCGGCAGATATGTCAATAAAGAGTGAAGTATTTTGGGGATATCGTTTGAACACTGATAATGATGCATTACTTTGTGCTTTACCAGGTATGGATGCAAGCCAACAGCTTTTAAGAATACAGTGATGGAGTACATTTATTTTAAGGATGAAACAGTGTATATTTTTAGAAATGTTGAAATGGGATTTTAAAGCCGAATCTTTTAGTATTTGTGGTGTATATAAAACAACATAATGAGATTCAATTGTTTTATGAAAATAGTTCATATTGATGATTAAGATTAATGTATATTTTTTGTAAAGTTCGAAATGAACTAATCACATTAAAGACAATAAAAATAAACAATCTTTGTAACATTATATATCTTTACAAAGAACATATTCAGCCCTTAGCCAATATTTCTGTATTTTGCATGTTACGTGTGGACCTTGCCCATACAGTTTTCTAGGACTCCGGCGGTAAACCATGGTGCTATTAGCACCATGGTCGATGCCGGAGTCCGCCATGGTGGAATGGGGAATTACCACCACATTCCAAGGTTGGCGGGGCGGTAATTCCCCATGCCACCAGGGCCCTTCCCCATTCCCATTTTTGCCCCATAGGGCTCAATGGGAATGGGGAAGGCGCTAATTACGGTACTGCAAATTGCAGTACCGTAATTAGCACCAAGGTCCCTTTGCGGGTCCCTCCTTTAACGGCTGGTAAAACCAGCCTTTAAGGTCGGGTCCTGCAAAGGGACCTCGTAATTAGGCGCTAGGTGTTTAACGGCGCCGCAGCCTTTTACGGCGCCGTTAAACTCTTAGCGCCTGGGTCATAATGAGGCCCCATTACTCGTGTCATTCGTAGGGGCCACTTATTTAAAAATTACTTTCCAAAATGTCTCGTTCACTCAATTGCACATATAAGGTGTGCTTTCTTTATGGGGAAATATTCAGTGATCAACATTTCACTTTGTTAAAAAACCTTTGTCACAGCAGTTGTTATAAAGTATAAGGATTCCCCACACCTTCTGGAGTGTTCGGTGCTGCCGGCTCGTTTACAATAAAGGAAAACTCCCCGAAGCGTATGCATTCAAGTCAGTCACGTGGTCCCATGAATGGGGGAATGTGAACAAGAGCTTCCCCTGCAGCCTTACAGTTTATATAGTCCCAAACATTGATCTGCAACAGACAGACCTTTGCGCATTGAGAAGGCGGCATACATTTCCAATTGAGGAAGCTTGAAAGATGTACATTCGATGTTCTTTCTTGGAATATTCTCATTCTAACATTTAGGACATCTTCTCTGCAGTATTGCCATTGTGTGCATTACGTTTCAGCAAATGGTGCATATAGCCCACTGTTTTAACAACTTGTTTGCCTCAGTTAACTTCTGGGACCAGATTCTCAAACTATTTCTTGTTGTAAGCCTGTAACGCATCACTTGCTCCAAGAAATGGGTGTGCTCTGTAGGTAATTGACAGGTGAATGTGTGCATCATAGATGCACACATTCAAATGGCATCTTTTGTCTTTTGCGCATTTCCGCAAATAAGAGAACATTTCGGAACATGGTAAGGTGCATCCCCTATCAAATAACAGGATGCACTTTAAGATGAACTTTAAACAAAGACATTGGGCCTCATTACAACCCTGGCGTTAAGGGGTTAACAGCGCCGTAAAAGGCTGCAGTGCCGTTAAACCCTTAACGCCAGATTCACACTTTAACGCCTGCTTTTTGCAGGCGTTAAAGTCCAAGGCGCTAAGCGACCTTGGTGATAATTACGGCACCGTAATTTACGGTGCCGTAATTAGCGTCTTCCCCATCCCCATTGAGCCCTATGCGGCAAAAATGGGAATGGGGAAGGGGCAATGGTGAATGGGGATTTACCGCCCCGCCAACCTTGCAATGGGGCGGTAAATCCGCCATCCACCATGGCGGAATCCGGCATGGGCCATGGTGCTAATAGCACCATGGTCCTACGCCAGGGTTGTAATGAGGCCCATTTGCCCTGTGTCTGATTGGAACAGGTGCATGAAGAAGGGTATCACATGACAGGGACATTCACATCCTTTCATGCATTTTTAGTTTGGGCTATTTGGTGTCCCTTGAGACACCTATAAGCCAAAACTATTGCCTTAGAGTACAGATAGGGAGGAATGGCAATTGAGGAGGTACACACAGCCAGTAGATTTCGTTTGGCTATGTACCCACCCAGACACTGCCCATGCCCATGCTGATCCCTATGGCTATTCACACTCAGTTTCTGCCCCTCCCAGCCAAAAATCTCCTCATGGAAATTCTTTGAGCTTGCTTTAATCAAGTCTTAGCTTCAAACTTTGCACTCAAAATGCATGCCAGTGTTTTTTCAAAGCAGTCTTCTGAGAGTTAATGGGGGTCATTATAACTTTGCTGGTATCCCACTGTTAACTCCGTCCGGATACTAGCAAATGGTATTGCCGTTTCTGCCACCTGATATCCCAGAATGATCTCCTGAAAGAAAAAATTGAAAGATTCAACAAAGAGATATGTTGGACTCCAAGATGTGGGGGAAGTGGCGACTCAATAAAAATAGCCTTTTCAAAACGGGTGGACCTCTGGGACTGGCTAGAAAAATATGAGCATTTGGCTAGTCTCAGGAAATATCAATTTGTACATTATATGCTATGTTCATTTAACCATGCACAGAACTATATTAACTTGTGTCCATCTAGTAGATTCAGACGATTTTCTCTCCTCCTGAGATTAGACCATCTACCGGTTCTAGAAAACAAGGGAATTTTCAGACACCTGTCCCCAGCTGAAAGATACTGTCGGTGTGCAAAAATGTATCCATCAGCAAAACAGCAAAACATCTATTGACGGACTGTGAATCCTTGATAAAAACATATTCGCTATATTATGGTAACTATGTACATGACATGGAATTTGTAAGGGAACCTTTATTCTGGTACCGCTGTGTTAATTCACAAAATATAAAAGTACATTTGGCAATGTATAGAATATGGCATACGATCGAAAATTTGCTGGGTATATCCATTTAGGAGAACTGAATTAGACTCGGCCTATTTTGGCCACTATTGTCGGCTGAAAAGGTATTCGAGGTTGAGAATTGTTTCTTACACCACTTGAGAATTGAAACTATTAATTTTGTTTAAACGATGTTGCTCTTTCTTTATCTATGCATTGTATTTTTATTGGTTCTTACCTTATTAAGTGAAATATGTGATAACTAATTTCTGAATTTTGTGTTTGATTAGTTACGTTTTAAATTTTTTAATATGTCTAAAGTTTAAATATAAACTGTACCACATTATTAATAAATTAAACAGCTATCCCAGTATTACCTATATTACCAGGATATTACAGGCAGTGGGAATACCAGTATTTCCCCAATCCCCAATTACCTGTGATGTAATACTGGCAATTCCCCAGAATTGCCAGTATTTCCAGCACCGGTAATACCGAAATACCAGCTGTTTTCTGCTGGTGGTGGCCTGATTTACTGCCAGCTTTTGGCTGGAGGTAGGTCAGGTAACCCCAACCCAGAAAAGTGCTGGTAAACATTATTACTAGCACTTTTCTTATGGACCGGCAAACGTATAATGAGTCCCAATGACTTAAATGGAGTTCTAAACCCTCTTCTGGTGTAATAAAAATGTCTGATGCTAATATATGGAGGGTGTGAATGCAGTCCAATGAATGAATGGCTTTAGATGAGTTAGCAAAAAAAAAGAGGTGATGGCTGGAAGGTTTAGAATGAGAATGAGAATGAGTTCGGGCTGGACTTCCCCTTTTGGGGTGGGGCCAAGCCTGATTTGCATATGGTCTTTCCCCTTCTGTAATGACTTGGCAGGCGAAGAACGATGGTCTGGAGGGTTGCCCCGAGCAATGCCAGTGGTTAAGGTTCAGTCTAAACCTTCCAGCCATCACCTCTTTGTTTTTGTTTAGATGAGTTAGGACATAAATCAGTTGTCTTGTTTTGATTGTGTTTTTTTATTTTTTGCTTCCTTATTGAGTATTTATATATCAGAATAGTTGTATTGCAGTGTGTTTTATGTAGTGGGTCGCAGATTGCAACTAGTCAAGGTTTTGGACAGCGATTATAGTGGTTTATAGATGAGATGAGAAGAGAAAATAAATTAGGCATGTTACCATCTCTGATATTGCTTTTTCTTTCTGTTTCTTTGAGGCACATCGGATGCAATGAGACTGGCCAACAGCTGAAACACCCATCCCAAGTGAGGTCGGAGAGCAGAGTCGAGCAGTGGAATGCGTAATGCCTCAGGCTGCAGAGGCCAGTTTAGGCCGCTGCTGAGAATGTACACAGCAATAATACTGCTGGCTCAAATCCCAAAGCCAGAGGCTGCCGGCTGCCTCATAGATATGGCACTGAAAGCCTTTCGCAACTGCAGACTTCCTTCCCCCGTTCTCCGAAATGGACCTTTGTGTTACTATATTTGATTATATGTACTGTTTCATGTGTGCGTAATGGATGTAGCCTCTCCGTTTGTATATAAGGATGAGCCACGCCTGGAGGGGCGGAGCCATTAGGAGCGCTCCCATGCATTACAACCCATTTCTCTCTACTTCTGGGCCCTTGTGTATTATTTGTGTCCGAGTGCCTGGAGTGTGTTGTGGGGGAGCAGGACGAGCCCGTAACACTTACAGGTCTGCTTTCAGCCACTGACTTTATAAGCATTCTGTGTGTACTTCACCGAAGTCCTGTTGGAAACAAACATTGGTTAAACCAACAGTTTTGGCTTGTGTGTAAATATTAGGCATTTGCCAGGCACTGCTATTAATCCCCAGGTACTCACACAATTTTGCGCCTGCTACCATCAATGGCTAGGTAATACCACTATGGCTGTGCCTGGCAAGTGCCTTTCCACTGTCTACACAAAAGCCCAAACTGTTGGCAATGGTACAATGGATCAGCAATGGTAGAACCTCTTCCTACCACTGCTGCTCCACTTGTATTTCTAGGCCACATTTCACCGTGACAGGCTCTTCGAGGACCCATCAATGGGAAATGCGCTACCAGCAGCCGCATGGTTGCTAAGAGCCTGTAATACAAGCTTGCCATCTTAATGCATGCCAGGGGGCAGGCCAGCACATCTTTTGCGCAGCTCTCCAACCCCACGAAATGAAGAGGTCATCTTTGAGCACAAGGTGACCTGAACATTTTTTAAAGAAGTGCAAATTAAAAAGGCACGTCCTGTGCGCTCTTTTTATTAGCACCTGTTTTTGAGCATCTGCTCCTGGTTCCCCTATTCCCAGGCTTAATGGAGCTTAGTCACAATTAGTTCAAACAATCGTGACAGGCTTTTTTTCCCTAATTCCACTCTACTTCTGTAAATTCTGGATTTTGAAATAGGAATCTGTTCAATGCAGAGTTTTAAAATGAATTTCAAGTTAATTGTTTGCTTTGTGTGTTAAGAACGCTGGAATTCATGGCAGTCACATAGGGCTTAATAAAGACAAGCTCTATTGTGGAATTGCAGATAGTACGCTTTGCATTACAGAAACACAATGGCTGGTTCTATCTGCAGAAATAAGTGCTTAGGGTAGAGCGTAGATTAGAATCCCATTAAAAAGCATTTCGTTTTTAATTAAACTTTTATTTGAAGTTTCTCTTATTGTGATAGATAAAACAACTGTACATTAAAGAGCCCATACAGCAAGCCTGGAAATCATGGTCCATGTGAATGAAGAATTTTTAAAAGGAAAAGAACTGAGAAAAAGGAAAAACCTGACAATCAGCGCATCAACGTAAGGCCAAGATATCCCTTAAACACTGGTGAAAGATTACGAAGGGAAGCCAAATACTGTAAGGCGTGCACAGAATCAGTTCCAGAAAGTGTAGCGTCCCCTATGCTGAGCAATATACAATAACATGAGTCAGCTTGTTCACAGGCCCTCCATTACATTGAAGAATCTCAATGAATGTGCAGACAGAACTGAGCATTCTCTCTTACTCTCCACTACCACAATGCATCCACAATGCATCCCTGGCTGGGCCATGGAAACTGTTAGGACAACTAGGCATTAGCGAGGGTGGCACTGAATAGGCGGCGTCATGTTGGCGTCAACTGGAAGAAGCCAGAGGTGTTGCTAGGGTTGTAAAAGATCCGGGGCTACGCTCATGTCGGGACTGTAGGACTCGGGACTAGGCAGCCTTTTGGTTCAAGCCCCTGAGATTCTATCCAGGGCTATAACCAAAAGATCAGGTTCTATATCCCCCTTAGGCCCCTCCCCCTCCAGCAACACTTCTGGAAGATCACAGGTTTGGTGCCACAAGAAGAAGCATTGGATATCGCGGCTGCCACAGTAGCAGTGCCTGGAAGGTGCCCTATATTCAGAAATGGTCCCATCATGCCACCAGCTACAGTTCTCAGAAGCTATTAGAGCACTTGCCATGCTTTGTTAACATGGATGTCTGCTTCTGGCCTTCCCTACAGCTCACCTGCAAGCCCTTCCCTAATTTGCCCCTTCACGCATAGCAACTGGTCAGGTGGCACAGCGAGTAGAGTGCATAGCAACTGGTCAGGTGGCACAGCGAGTGGAGCGCTCCCTTTGACACGTGCAGAGTGTGCTAACGCAGGTTCGAGTCCCAGCAGGGCCAAACTCAGCCTTTCATCCTTCCGAAGTCGATAAATGTGCACTACACAACGTGGGTAATAATAAGCAGCGCTCAGATACCTGAGGATTCGTAGCGCTATATAAATGCGAAATTATTACTTATGTTTTATTATTAACCTACATTTCCGTAGCAGGGAGCATAAGCTGACAACGGTTTTTGAGTTCTGCCGCCCACATCAGTCACAGAAAGACACATGGTACAAGGGCATGGCAGGTGGTTGACACATGACTGTGGCCCATGAATCCGCTTTTCCTATGATCTGTCGTTCTCCTTGCTCTCACCCCAAGAAGATTAGCCGCATTACTACCTTACAGAAAGAGATCCTCGGGGACAAAACTTGATGTATAACAATTCTTGTTAAGGTACTACGCCTCTAGCCAATAGTTGGATGTAAATAACCACCACAAAGAACCTTTGTTAAAGATATTTGTTATTTGTATTGGTATTTGAACCAAGTTTGTTTACAGAAAAAAGTGTAAAAAATAGTATAAACAACAAATATATATATATATATATATATATATATATATATATATATATATATATATATATATATATAACATTTTTAATTGTAGTCTATCCATACAATAAAGCTACCACAATTAAACTTTAATAAAAACGCATTAACAAAACCATACCAAACCTTTAATTCATACATATAAAATTACCAGTAAAGGCAAAAATAGATTGTCACATTAAATATAAATATTTAAACATTCTTGTTGATCATATGATTAGAATAAACCATGTACATATGTACAATAACTTAAGGAAATGTACAATCCGGAAACAGATTAACTATGGTTTTGGCATATGAGGTTCTCTAATTTGATATCCTTTCCTTCAAAGAAATCTCAAATCAGTATATTGACACCTAATTATTTGGGGATGATGGTATTGTTCACCTTGAGCTGCACTATGTAGTCACATTCTGGGAGTGGAATGCTGGGAGCTCATCAAACGAGTGGATTCATCCTGCAAAGACGTTCCCTAAATTCATACATTTGTGAAGACTGGAAAATAAATGCACCCGGGCAATTCTGAAGTGTTGGAATGCTGATGCATTGTCCCTGACATGTGATTCAGCATGACTAAATATTTAGGAAATATGACCCGAGAACTGGGGCCATTACCGGTCTAGTAATGCCCCTGGGGCCATAGTTAAAGCCAGAGTGAAACTAGGGCTTTAACAGAGCCATGGGGACATTTAGCAGACCAGTAATGGCCCCCTCTGAGGGTCATATTGCCATTAGTACCCCAGCATGTTGCACCGGGGTAGTAATTGCAAATTTTCTCGAGTCGAGAAACGGCGCTATTACTATTTCTCGACTTGAGAAAAAAAAAAGAAAAAGAAAATGTCTGCTGGGGTTCGAGAGAAAGGACTACATGTAGTCCCTTCTCCCTTTCTATGGTGGCCATTGAAATGAATGGAACAGGGAGAAGGCACTACAAGTAGTCCCTTCTCCCTTTCCATGGAAACGATGGTCAGGACTAGCACAAGATGCATGGTGCAACCTCGTTGGGATTACCTTCAGGTAAGGCTCCTAACCGCACCAATCGGTGCGTTTATTTAATTGACATTTTTCTGCACCGGGCACTAATAAGACAAACAGCCCATAATGTGCCTGAGTTTGTGAGATCCAAGGACTCCATAAACTTAGAATGAGGGTGCACTTTTAATGTGAGCATGCACTTTTTGTCTGAATTGTAAAAATGCCCCATGCTGGTCTACACTGCTGCCCCTGTGTTAAGCACTGCAACCCATTTGGAAAGTTAACTTAAGAAACAGCTGTGACATATCTTTCCTGTGACATGACACACTCTTGTTTGCAAATTAATTAATTGCATGACAAGCCAATTTAGAATTTCTAAACATGAATTAATAATAGAGTGCCATATGGACAGAAGAGCTCAGATCTTTAATATTTAACCAAGATCACAAGGATAAATTGCATGCAATCCCTCCACCTCTCATTGTTAATTGCTTTCCTTGCCAAGGATTGAGGGCCTGCCGGTAAGAGGGCATAAGAAACATTTGCACCCGGGGAAGACAGATTATCCAAACAGAAACTGTCTTTCCCTGGTGCGATTCAGTAATTACTGCCTGTACCTAGTGCCTTTTCTATTTTAAATGGTGGCATCCATTTTCTTCAATTTCTTTCCCTCAGGAGACGGCTGCCATTAAAATGGAAAACAGATTAGGGGCCTCATTACGAGTTTGGAGGCAGCCATGCCCTTAATAAGGGCATGGCTGCCTCCAAACTCGGGTCCGGGTGGGGGTTCCCTGAATGGAGAAATACTGGGCTATTCCGACCTAGGAGGGCCCGGTATTTCCCCATTCAGGGAAATCGGACCCGGTACATCCCCTTCCCATTAGAGCCCCATAGGGCTCAATGGGAATGGGGAGCATGCTGGGCGGTTCGCGGGACCCGCTGAGGACCTCGTAATGAGGCGCTATGGATGAACGGCGCCAGCAGCTCTATCGGCGCCGTTAACCCCATAGCGCCAGGGTCGTAATGAGGCCCTAGGTCCATTTTCAGATAACGGCAGCCATTTTTTCCTTTCATTTTTCTTTTCTTCAGAGATGGGTTTGCACACTCTGAGCTGAGCTCATCTCCCAACAAAGAAAAAAGAAAAAAAATAACATCCGCACCCCGGTTACACCGTGGATTATGAATGGCTTTCACACCCTGGCAGGGTGGGGGGGGCTGTCATCACTGGTATCGACCCACAGCTCTCACCGAGGCCCTCACTTTGCCTGGGCCTACAATGGCTCTGGCTGGCGGGCCGTTACCGGCCATGTCTGCCCCCCCTCAGGGCGTGTAAGCCACAATCTTCATAGCATTTTAGGCAAGAACAAAGAAGATTGAAGCTCACCAGAGGCCCTACTCAGATGCTTTTAGTGTCTATATATGTGCACATCTGAATTCCACCTTATTGCAGCCTGCTGTCTACTGCACACAAAACAATTTTTCAGGTTAAGCTGCACAACCTATTGGAAAGAGTGTTTGATGGCAGGTCAGAGCAACTAGTTACAGAGCATATGCAAACTGTGTAGTTGCATTAGCTGTTAAGAGCTATTCACAACATAGGCACCGGTAGCTGGGTGAAGAGGTTCTGGCCACAACATGGATGAACTAAGGGTCCATTGTATGTCAAATGGTAGACCCCAAGTGACGGGCAGACTGCAATTGCAGGAATATGTATGATTCGTGGAATAGCAGGACACATTGGGCCTGATTCACAAAGCGTTTTTCAATGCAATGGGATTTTCCTATCGAAAAATGCATTATGGATCAGATCAATTTCGGCTTAAAAAAAAGTATCATAGTGCAAAGAGAAAAGCTGCATCTGATTACTTGTATTACTATGATTTTTACTATTGCCTATCCACCTCTTTTCTTTTAAGCACTGTTCCTTCCAGATAGAGGACCTGATTCTGAGTTTGGAGGTAGCCATGGTGCTATCAGCGCCATGGCTGCCTCCAAACCCGGGTCCGGGTCCAGTCTGGTTGAATGGGGATTTACCGGGACATTCCGACCTGTGCGGACTCGCTAAGTCCCCATTCAACCAACCATTCCCCATTCCCATTTGAGGCCCCATGGGGATTCCTAAAGGGCTCCCTGCTCCCTCCCATCCTCTTCAATATTTGTAGTCTTCCATGTTTCCATCTGATCATGTAATCAGATTTTGAATAACACTCCTTTGTGGATAATCTGCTGATAATGTTTTGGATACTCAATCTTTCAAATCAACTTGTGAGGATGAGTCAGTATTCTATTGCCATGCGCACCTGGATAGAACAAGCATTCTACAACTTAATGCAGAAAAGAGCAAAATACTTCTAAGCCCTCATATGTACTAGAGAACTGCCCCAACCCCTCATCCTTCCTCCTTTCTGGACAATACCCCTACCTCATTGGCCCCTGTTTGCAATCTTGTTGTTACTTTTTACTCGTATTTTGTTTTTTGTATTTATTTGTCATTTATACAGTGCCTAACGCCAAGGCACTGTACAAAACCAATTTACAATACAATTGAGTGAAGATATTAATACAATAGACAAGAATGAAAACATACAATGAGACTAAAATACAATTAAGATTGAAGTAAGAACGTTTTCGTGGCAGCACGAAAAGTAGGATAATAGTGAATAGGCCATACAGAGAGTGGGAGGGCATTCCAATCGAGGGGGACAAGCCCAGGAAAAAAAAAGAACAGAACCGTGAAGATGAAGATGCACATGGAGGACAGGGGACAGTAAGATTGAGAGTGAAGAGTACGAGAGGGAAAATACAAGGAAACAAGTGTTGTGAGATAAATAGGAGCAAGACCAAAGAGGGACTTCAATATAATACATAGAAAATAGAATTTCAGTTGAAAATGAAAAAATAGCCATCAAAGAGAGGCCAGAGAAGTAGAAATGGAGTCATGAATAGATAAAGAATACAAGAGGTGGATAGAAAAATGAAAAATAGACTTTATAAGAGGTAGGTGAGATACAGGTAGACCAAAGAGAAGTACAGAGCAGTAGAATAGTCATGAGAAAATTAAGGAGGAGATAAAAAGCTTAGTGGAACTGGACCATAGAGGTCTAACTTTCCTAATGTTGAAAAGATGGAAACAACAAGAGTGGGATGTGATGGAAATGTGATAAGCAAAGGAAAGATTAGTATCAAAATGAAAGCCGATATTGTGGACAGTAAGAGAGATAGGCAGATGGGAAGGAGAACACAAGGCAAAGGGAGGAGGAACAGGCAAAGTGATTGAGGGCAAGAAAGTGATCAGACATACAGGTTTTGATAGCAGACAGGCAGGCTGAGAGATTCATGTGAAAAATATGTGTGGAAGAAGAAAAAGATAAAAATAGTTGGGTGTCGTCAGCATGATGATACAACCCAAATGAAGAGATAATATTAGCCAACGGAGAAGTATAAAGAGAAAAGAAAAATGGCCCAAGATCAGATCCTTGTGTTAAACCAGGGTTGTCCAACTCCAGTCCTCAAAGGTCAGATCCATGTTGGGTTTTCATGATGCCCCTCATTAATATTCATTAGATGAATTTACATACAGCAATTCTAAATGTATGCAAATTCATCCTCATGAATATTAATGAGGGATATCCCAAAAAACCGACCAGGATCCCGGCCTTCGAGGCCTGGAGTTGGACAAGCCTGTGTTAAACCATGTGAAAGAGGAAGAGGATCAGAACAAGCACCAGCCAAAGATACCGAGTAGGTGTGATTAGACAAATAACATAGAAACCATGAAAGTACAGATCCAGAAAACCCAAAAGAGGAAAGAGATTGGAGAAGTGATCCACTGTGTCAAAGGCAGCGGATAGATCCAAACCTATAAGAATAGAGGAGTGATTAGCATAGAGTGCAAAGAGTCACAGACTGAAAGAAGGGCAGTTTCAGTGGAGTGAAGAGGTCGAAAACCAGATTGAAAATGAGGTAAAATAGAATTAAGGGTGCCAAATTAAGAAACATGGAAGTAAACAAGACGTTCCAACAGTTTAGAAAGGCAGGGAAAGAGAGAGATGGGACAACAATTGGGAAGAATAGCTGGGTCCAATAAAGTTTTTTTTCAAAATAAGAATAATAATGTCATGTTCAAATAAAAGAGGGAAATAGAAGTAGTTGTAGGAAGAGAGGGCTCCAAATTTAACTATGGCTCAGAATTACAACATACTGCACTTGTGAACAAGGGTGGGAAACTCAGATGTGAGACACTGAGCTGAATCCAGTGGATGTCAGTATTTTGAATGCATGGAGCACCTGCCAGCAAAAAGGAAGGTTTTGAATTTGGCATTATATAACAGCTGATTACTAATCACTAACACCTATCCAATAACATATCATATACTAATAGTCAGTGCAGCTCAGTCCATGGTTTTTCTGGTGCTATTTGTTAAGCTGAATGGAGGCTGAGCAAGGTTAACTGGAAGTGCAATAAATAAACATGGAGAATTAGATTTGTTTCTGTGGTAAATGAAATGTGGCTCAAAGTAGGCCTTTTGTTCATTTGCAGAACAAGAATGCAGCGCAGCATACATGTAACATATTTTTTCCATTACTGTTTGTATTGGGAGTAGGGTGAGCATGTGTTTCTGTGGAACCTTTAGAGGGTTGGCTGATTAAGAGGTGGTTTTGATGGACACATGACATCACCCTTGGAGGTGAAAATTTATTATAGTCTATGCAAGCAGACATACATTAATGGGAGGTGACAGTCAGAGGTTTTAAAAAGGAGCTGTCTGAGGAGGCTGGGTCTCTCTCTCACCCCCTTCAACTGGTGCACCATCTCTTGCTGTAGGATCTCGAGCACACATTGTCCCCGGGAGTGTGTGGCATTCACTGACAGGCAGGCCAGCGTGGAAGACTGGGCTGAGATCCTTATTTAATGAGTGGGAAGAAAACCAGATAATTAATTCTTCAGGCCAAGCAGCCTATTTTCGGAGATGATTCTCAACACCTGAGCTGAGGTGGTTTTCTGGCCCTGGTGAAAAAGGCATCACATAAGTGAGCATAAAGGTTCAAATTGATGTCTATGTAGGCTATAGAATCTTATAGTTTTACAAATGTAGATAGCTATTTATATGTGTTTTCTGCTATGTTCAAACGCAGATTTCACATATAAATCAAAAGCCAAATACTCTGCTAATGTAAATACCATATTTTATGATGTGTTGTTTTCATTCTTCAGTACCCAAGCAGCAAGATGCAAATATAACCCGAAGGCAGTGAGCTGTATAGAGCAAATGCTATCTTTCAAGGTCAATTGATAACCATGTTTCTGAACTACAACACAAAAAAGGTGCTTAAAAAGGCCACTGTGGAAAAGCACATATATCGCAGGGGGGCAATTGCAGAAGAGTTGGATTTGTAAATATTTCATTTCCATTTTTGAAGCACAGAAAAGTTAGCTGAAAACACTATTAATTGCATGTCTTGTTATTACTTTGCATAACTCTAATTTTCTAGATTTTTATTGGGAATTGGGTTCATTTCAGGGGCTGGTTACATAAATGACTGTATTCAGATGACTTAGTAAGTGTGTTCTGAGATGCCGCTAAAAGGGCATAACGTGGTATTGCAAATAAAATACAACAGGAGCATGAAATTATGGTCCAGAGTGTGCTAAATCCTATCTTGCCTTACTGTTAGTGATCCTGGTATAAGAGCAGTTATCAGTCTGTTCTCTGTATTTACGGCTCACCAAGATACCCCAACAGGCTCACCAAAAATTACCAGCAAAATACCTCTGCCATCGAGAGAGAAATATTAAGAAGGCTAGTAAGATAGGAATCAAGAGAGGGATAGCTTTTAAGAATAAACACAGAGGGGACAGAGTCTTTGGAAGAAGCCGTAGGATGAGCCCACAAGATGAACAATGAGGTATCAGAATTAGAAATATGTGAGAAAGATGAAAGAACCATAGTAGAGGAAGGTAGGGAAGCAGAGTAAGCGAAAGAAGGAGAACTAAAAGAAATGGCCGAACAAAGAAAATCCACTTAAGCAGTGAAAAAGTTAACAAATTCAGACACAGCAAGGGTCGACAAAGGAGAATAGTCAGGAGAAAGGGGGAATAAATAGATGAGAGAGTGATTGGAAAAGGTGCCAGAGATAGGATGATTCAGAGTGCAAAAGAGCAGACTAGTAGAGATGTTTAGAAGAGAGAAGTGCATTATCACATAAACCATCGGACATAGTCTGATATTTATGCCAGTGATGCTCCAAGCGACAGAGTGCCCTTTTCCTAGAGCGAAGGTAAGGAGTAGGCTAGGGTTGGAAGGGTTTATCAGAAGGAAATCATTTAGAGAGAAGTAGAAAGAGAAGTGGAGAGAACAGAGGTACCTTCATCCATTGAAAGTGCTAGAAAAGCAGGTACCTTCATCCATTGAAAGTGCTAGAAAAGCAGGATGAGTCGGAAGAGTAGCAATGCAAGAAGATACAAAAAGAGGGTATTGAAAGAACAAAGATCATGACAGATAAAAAAATGTGTAGCAACAGAAGTAAAAGAGCAAGTATCAGAAATAGGGAAGTAAATAGAAAAAAAGAAGCACCAGATAATCAGATAAAAACATCTGAAGTAGACATCAAAGGAGTGAAAGTAAGATCCAGGCAGGATCCAGGGATGTGTAATGGAGGAGTAGGGTGGGGCGACAGACAGTAAGAATCAATAATAGGTAGAAATGGAGGAGAAGCATTAATAGAAGAGAGATGCAGATTAAAGTTGCCCAAAAGTATTAAAGAGTTAGAGGAAGGCAGGATGACACTAAGTAGGGCATCAATGTCAATACAAGTGGAGAGGGTACCAGAAGGATGATAAATAAAGAGAAAAGTCACAGCACAAGACTTGGAGAAGGTAGACAAACTAAAAATAGGTAAGGAGTGAGAAGTAGTATGAATCATGGAAGGAGGACGATAAAGAATAGCAAAGCCTCCTCCATAGACACAGAGACCGAGGAGTGTATGTGAAAACAGTATCAGATGTTAACAGTCATGCAGGTATAGCAGAGTTGATGGAAGAAAGCCAGCCTAGTCTCAGTATTACATAAGAAGTGCAAGTTAAGTCATAAGAACATATCAAGGATAGGGTGAGTTTTCTTAGAGATGGACCAAGCACTCCAAAGTGCAACATTAATACAAGAGTCACCAGAATCACTAGGTGGATAAACAAGATAAGAACTATTACATGAAGATAAGGGATGAGGAGATATTATGGCAAGACCAGTGAGTAGGTATAGCACTAGGCATAGTGAGAAGTAGACTTGCTACAATTATCAGGAAAAAGATATAATGGTGGAAACAGCCTTAAGATGAAATAAAGCAGAACACCAACTAAGAGGCAAGTTGGGCATGCTGCATTCAGGAAAATTAACTTCACTGAATTGCAAGAACAGGACCAGTAGAGAAATAGAGTGAAAAGCGTCCAACAGCAGACCTTTGTCTGGCTTTTCCTAGGTAAAGCCCATGCGTTGATGTTAAAAATGTCCATGGCCGGAGGATAGTCCACAAAGGGGGCATGGTCAAAGTTCAAATTTCATACCGGAAAACAAGCAGGTATGCTGTCCAAGAACCTCAGAGAAGCATGCAGTAAGCAGGCGGCCAAACGTAGGGAGAGCAGGTCTCATCGCTGACAGGCCATCACAACCAGGGGCAGTTTGATGTTATTGGCTTCAAGGCTGATGCAGATGGAGCAGGCATGGTAGGGCCACACTGGGTCTGGGCAGCAGACAACTGCACCCAGACACTGCCAGACTGCACCTAGGATTTACACCAAGGAAGAAATGCCTGTGGCCTGTGTACAGGGTGCAAAGTGGTGTGTCCTAAGGTCAAGTCTAGTGCTAATGATCAAGCAGGTATGAGGTCCAATGCCCCCAGAGAAGCAGGGAATCAGCAGTTTGTCCCACGTAGGGACAGCGGTTCGCCCAGCTGACAAGCCCTTACAACCAGGGCAGCTTGATGCTATGGGCAGCGTGGATAATGCAGGCATGGTAAGATAATGCTGGGTCTGGCCAGCAGACAATTGCACCCAGACTTTGCCTCACTTCAATGTGAAATCAATGTTTAAAGTAGTCAAAATGCAGCAGCCAGTCCACAAGTTACAGCACTTAATATTTCACCTTAAGTCACCCCCATCGATCGCTGCTGGAAATGCGCAGCTCAAAGGGGCTCTACATAGTACCCCCACAGTCACAGTGCAAACAGTGGTCTTCCAGGAGGACAGACAAAGTACAAGGAACAGAGAAAAATACTTTCTAAGGCAGACAACATACCCCTAATGCACCTCACGGAGCTACATGAGCCCCATTCCAGAGAAGCACGAAATGAGCACTGCAGTCAGTTGGGGGTGGTCACACCAATACCCTTGATGTCTTACTGCCTCTCCAAGGAACTGTAGAGAGCCAGACCTCAAGCACGTTCCAGGGTCTCAGCAGCCACACCACATGCTGAGCCAAGCCCACGAACCACAAACCTTCCACCCGGAAGAGAGAGGAAAGCACCTAATGACGTACAATCGTCAAGCCGCACCAGGGCAACAGAGTCCCTGGCCACTTCCGACAATCCTGCTTGGCCATGTCCCACATCTCTCAGATTAACCAAGTCAAGAAGGCCTATTTCTTTTAAATAAAGGAAATGAGGTGCACTCTCTATTTTCTGCCGCAAGAAGACAGAGCTACATATGGTAAGATTTTGTTATGAGAGCATTTTCATCAGTATTTCTTGTCATTCAGTATAACATGATTTTTTCCATTCCCGATGAACGTAAGTTTCAAGCAACTAAAAATATATTGTAACTTAAAAATAGATATTTAATTGTATTCCATACATCTTTGCAAATTAAAAGATGCATTTTTCACTTAAATGTCTTCTCTCTATCAGCATTGCTCTACGGATAGCACTGATCTGAAATTATCTGTGGATCTACATGGTTCAAGGAAACGGGTTGGACCCCATGTTTTAGCTATTTCTTCTTTTTGTTTGTTGTGTATGTTATGTTGCTTATCTCTAGGGCTGACTATAGTATTTGTCTCCTGATAAACTCTTGTCTGGACATCTGCAAGGACTCAGGACTTTCCTGTGGCTACTAGAGGCTTGAAGCCTTTGTAGATGAGCTGTTTTTTTATCCTTTAGCACCCTTCCCCTGAATATAGGAGGGGGAAATCAACCAGTACCCCTCCTCTATTAATTTGAGAGCCACCAACGCTGGACTATTTACTATTCAGCGTGTCCACATCTTCACTGTCAGTGGTCACTCTTTATAGGTATGGTGCATACACCATTGGAACAACTGCCTCAAGATATTAGACTGGAACCCATTTATCATTGGTTTCAGGCATGCCTCAAAATCCTAATCTGCTCGGCATCATAAATTGTATTTGTTCTCCAGTGATGACCAGATCCCAGAGTCAATTCTTGTTGCAGTGCACCCTATTGAAATGATCCACTCTCTTACTGTAAGCCACTTAGGGCCTGATTCACAGATCATCTTTCAGTGTGATTGCGTCATTATAAAGTGCTTCTGTGAATCAGGCCCTTTATCTATAAATTGCATCAGTATTTTAATTGTGTTATGTAGAGAACTCGAAAAACCCACCTTGACATTCCCACCCCAAGGTATGGGTCTGGAATCAGGATGTATTCAATCGGAATGTTCTGTTTCATTTAAAATTATAAATCAAATCAATTAAAAGTGGTCCTCTCACTTTGAATGTAGGGGAAGCCGCCAACAAAATTCCATACAACTATAGGCAGCTTGCCTACAGAAGAAAACGAACTGGCCTGCTATCATCTCACTATTAATTACAACCACAATACACGCAAAAAGCCATTCGTATAAAGGCAATTCTGAATGACTATTCTAGATAACATACGTAACCTTCATCAATGAGAACATTCACATCATCACTGCTCGTCACATCACATTTTAATAAAAACATACAATATTCTCTTCTGAAATTTACAATATATATTTCATTTAACTTTTCTCTTAAACCATTAACAAGTTTTGGCATCAGAGAAAACTTGTATAATTTACATTTCACTTGATTTCCTCTAACTCCATTGTCAAGTGTTGGCATCAGTGAAGAATATTGGGTTCACATATACTTTTTTAATCACATGATCATTCTACTCTAGTGGGAGTATAGTGTTGTTTTTTTTTATAATGGGCATGTATATAAAATACAGGGCATGGTAGTTGGGCTTTTTAGTCTATAGGTTTATTATTGAAGTTTCTCTTGCAGACCACAACATCTTGATTAATTTAGGTAGTCACACATTCATGATATTGTAATTTGAGGTAGCAGAGGAATGACCACTTACTTTTTACATGCAATTAGGAGTATGTTTATCATAGTTGTTCTTTTTTTGTAGCATGCTTAATAACGAGACCAGTGCAAGATTGGGATTCAAGCCTGTTGTGCTATGTATGGCCTTGCTTCCAAGACAAACACTGTTGTGCTTGGCATGGTCTTGTGACATTGTTTATTTAAATTGCCATTTTCTTGGGAATAAAACGAAAATACAAACCTCCTTTCTTTTCCACTCTAAAGGGCATTGCTCCACTCATGATTTGTCTTTTCATGGAAGCTATCATTCCCCAGGTAAAGAATTATAAAAATCCCTGCAAATTTGTAAAATGAATTGTACACAATGTAATAAATCCAGTCATAAATCATCCCAGTGAAAACCCAGTAATTTATGTATTTGGCTGCTGTCAGAGTGTGAAGAATTTGAAGAGTTGCCATCTGCCATGCTTATCGAAGCTCTGGCTTTTTGATTTTTATTAAATATGGAATGATGCAGGTAATCTCCCTCAGAAAAGATGGTCTGCTGAGCAGAACCCCCTCACCACCACTCCATGTGAAAAGCGCAGTTTACACCTGTGCATCGTTGGATTAGTATCATGATCTGCAGCAACTGGTCGCTTATGGCACAGAGCAAGTTTAGTGGTGCCATCTAACAGCTGCACTGGCAGACAAGCCACTGCAGCAGATGGACTGCATTTAAGATATGTACCTCGTTTCCCAAACTACATAAATATAAGATACTATCCTGGTGGCAGATATAAACCTTACATAAAAGCCATACCTAAGTTGGGGTATGATGGCTAGCATCTCTTATACTTATTACAGCCTCCCAAATCTGACATTATATCCATGCCAGTACTACGAGCCCAGTTCAGCTATGGAAGAGTTATGTGTAGTCTGGTCAGATAGCATCGATTTACCAAGTGACAAGGCAGGAGAATGGATGGCTATGCCTCTCCTTTTGATCCTTTGTGACGGTGGGTAACAGACTCTCTAGTGAACCAGCCTTCAACCAGAAGCAGATCCGGGAAACAGAAACATGGCAATTGAACTACCCTCACATGAGGGTGCTTCTTACTAAAAGGCCTGTTTATGTTATGGACAAGGGAAGCAGGTGTTGATAGTCTAGACAGGGGAGCTCAAACCACTTGGAGGAAGCATCCACATCTTGATTTATTTCTCTGCCTCTCTTCCTTCCTGACTGACCCTACATGTCTTTCAACACAAAGAAATCTGGGTATGATGTTAGAAGGCAAAGTCCACGTGTTCCAAGGTCCGGGATTCAACCCCAAAAGCTGTCTTGCTTTAGTGGAATCACCATGAGACTTTTGCCATTAAAAGAAGGGGTCTTACAGACTGCGCGGGCACGTGGATGATATGGCTGCTTAGTATGTCATCTCTCTCTCCCTAAATAGTAATAATATGATGGGAAGCCCTGAAGGGTCATATAGAAGAATTGAGGGTCCTGTAAAGAAGCCTGAACATCCCGAGAAGGAGCTGATCCACCTTTGGTGAGCCAAATGTGAACATAAACCCTGATCATATCTGGAAACAGCAAGGGCCTGGGCCGGCCGGTGCTCTGAGAGGAATAACATCGCCTAGAAAAGTGGCCATGAGCACTGTGCACACACAGGGAAAGCAGAAATGAGACCATTGCAGAGTGGAGGCCCCTGCACTGGAGGCAGTGTTGCTTAAACCAAGAAAGATGGTACTGATCAGTGCCCCTCACTATAACTGACAGTGTTCAGCAGTGTCCAGGCAGATGAGGACATCTGAGCAAAATGGAGGAGCTGGATGCATATATAAGGTGGCATGGCACGTATCAAAGATCGCCCACACAGTTTGATGCATTACCGGGTGAACTGCATCTGTTCCCAATCATATCCTTATAAAGCTCTTCACAATGATCCCTTATTGAAGTGCTTAGAGTGCAACTGTGTGGTCCAATGGTCTAGCTTTTAGTAAACTATCCTCACCAGCTACTGTCTGAGTTGTGAGAGCGTGGAAGGGCTGGGAATTGTGAGGAGATCAATCCAACACAGATAGACTGTCCTTGCCTGGAGTAGTGAATTGGGGGAGTAGAGACTCACTACTGGTATCATACACTCCATTAAGTTCCAAGGCTTTCTGAATGAGTAGAATGTCGCATGGGTACACATGCATTAAAGTAATGGAGAGTGTTGGAAATAAATTAAATGACCATGAGGCCCAGTGTGAATTTTCTATTTGGTCATTCGTGCATGCAATCCTTTTATTGTAGACATATTTGTCAACCGTAAAGATCTGCGAGTTTCCAAAATGTTCTTTGATTTTACGCAACACAGCCAGGACCCCAATTGTTGCTCTCTTTTCCTTCCCCATAGGGGTATTTCAAAACA
Organism: Ambystoma mexicanum; assembly: GCF_040938575.1. Classification (NCBI taxonomy): domain Eukaryota; kingdom Metazoa; phylum Chordata; class Amphibia; order Caudata; family Ambystomatidae; genus Ambystoma; species Ambystoma mexicanum. The sequence continues at coordinate 560,507,041 of NC_090925.1, forward strand.
ATGCAATAGGAGTGCACCAGACAGTCAATCTTGAAATAATAACTTTCGATCAGAAAATGCTATACATAGTTATTCTAGGCTCTGTTAATATGCTTTGATTAGTGTGATTGGTAATGTCCTTTTCATGATTACACTATATAAAAGAAGAGATAATAAGAAATTAATATTTGAACATTTTAAAAAAGAGTCAATTTGCAATATTAGCAGAGTTAAATAATTGGGTTTTTTATTCACTTCTTATGCGGAGAAAACACACCATTTTGCTGTTCACAATAGCCTTCCTTCTTGGAAAGGGGAGTGCTCAAATTAAAACCAATTATCTGTTTCTAGAGCGAGCACCAACGCATGTTTAATTTTGCATGCTTGCCACTGATACGTTTTCAGTGCTGCTGGAACCACACATTTGTTAAAGTATGAAAAAACGCTCTTAATTATTTTCAAATAGAAAATAACTTACATGGTTGTAGAACCTGCATGTGTTCCCCCGGTCCCTTTCTGATGTTGCTTCTCGCATACTACTTTCAAGAATAATAACACATCTCCCACCAATCAACAACATCCCTCTTCAAGATACCCATCTTCTTTTCTATGGTCATTAGGCTGCCAGCAAAGGCTAAGTGCCTCTAGAAAATGTAAACTTGACAATGCAACATTCGCTCTGAGAAAGAGGGAGACTGGGAGACAGAGACATAGAATGAGAGAGAGAGGTACACAGGAGAAAGACAGCACTAGACCAGTGAACTATAAGCTCGATACAGCTAGTTATTTAAAAGCACACATTTTTTTTGATTGGATCCCCACTATGTAATTGAGCCACACCGTGTGGGTTTGTTGGGGCTCAGGGTCTGCTGAGTACTGAAAATTATGGTTGTGCCACAGGTCACAGAGAGCAGTGGGAAAATGTCACTTCCACATAGGCAAAAATATAACTTGCACCCATCCCAATCGCTGTGCCTATTGACGCACCTGTCACTTCACTGCTGAGATCCAATGCACCTGAAACATATTTGCCTTTGCTTGTGATCTTTTCAAATATTTAGGAGCTGAAGAATGTGTGCGGTATTTTCAGTGTTTAGTTTAACATTTGACGTTTGATATTAACACTTAACAGTGGCGAAAGAAGAGTGGGTTAGATTTGTTATTCCACAGGCCACATAGGTGCTGGCACAGAGGCAGGTGCACAAACATGAATATTGCCAGCCTTAGAAAAGAATGCAAAATTGGAAGCTGAATGGCAGCACTTCCCAAGAAAATATTCAGTGCACTCCATGTATCAGAAGCGAGATAGTCCTTGAAAATACAACGATCTTTGTTAGTGCTAAGAAGGAGGGAAGGAAGGAAGGGTAAAGTGAGAAATGCAACATTGATAGGAAATTCTGCTAAGTAGAACCCTGCTCAAAGATTGCAAAGGGGGCGACATGAGTGCAAAGCTTCTAGAACGTGAAGTGGCCAGGTGACATCATGAAAAAGGATGGGAAATATTCAAGAAAATGGACAGAAACATATGGAAGAAGAGATGTTGAATGAGGGTTTCAAATAGAGGGAGAGAGCGAGGTGGTGAGACTTCCCAGAGAGAGAGAGGGCTGTGCTGCATGGCTGGGGCATTAGTGATGATTTTCTGCTGGGCTGCCGATTAGTGTTGCTGAGAGTGGAATCCACAGAGGGAATTTATTTGAAGGCCACAGTTGGACTCTGACACGGTGTCCTAGGAGAGATGGGCTGAGGCCTAACTAGCTGCAGGAATGGACGTTGTGAGCCTGGGGCGAGGCGGCCTTCTGAAAGAAAGAGATACCAGAACAAATTGGGATGGTGAGTATAAATAGGCCAGCAATTAATTAGGACTACTAGTACAGGCTAATTGGCAAGGTGTGTACCTGGATATGAAGGACATAACTTCCTAAATCTTTAGGTACTGAAAGGTTAATGGAATAGCCAGACTCAACATTTTGAAGGGGAGTTTCTCCCTTTAGTACAGATGGGGTTCTAATCTAGCAACCCATGCAATGGTCCAATGATAAGCAAGGAAAGAAGAAGAATCAAGAGATGAAACTATATTCCTATTATATTGCTTTTATAACCAATAAATGCCAGACAGGGCTCAGAGGTTAGAAGGAAAAAAACATATATTTGAAATGCCATGCTGAAGTAGAGTGTGTTTTGTTTTTGCACGTGTTCTATATATATATGATATATATATGTAGATATATATTTTGGAGGAGTTACACCTAATCTTGGGGTGTTTTATTATTGTGTTAAATAGTGGTATCTTATTTGGTATATTATTATTGTAGTGATACATTGGTGGATTCCCCTTACAGTGGTAAAACAGCACACACACCATACACTCCTTAAACTCACTTACTAGGAAAACCAAAAACCTACTTCAGGTGGTAAAATAGGTCCAGTCAGTGTGAAATCCCAGTCTTTGTGCTAGTAAATGCAATCATGCAATGAAAACCCAACTCAATATGTGTTAATCTTCTAGCTTTATATACTAAGGATATTCACAGTTGTTTAGATATAATACATCATACAACATAAGCCATTTGTACACACATACATGTGAGATGATATTTTACATTAACAATTTGCACACATTTACAGACTCCACAGAGCATTATCTTACCAAATAACCTTGTGATTAATGAAATTGGCAGGAGATGCAGTTTGAGAGAGAGTAAAAAAACACAACAGCAAAGTGACTTCTTTCATGAACATTTGAAAGCGCCTACACATAAAATATTGAGAAAAACTTTACACAGAAGCCTGCCTGTTTGGCTACCCCTCAATTATGACTTACATTTACCTAGAAATTAGCAAGATTCCTGGCACAGCGGAATGTGGAAAACCTTCTCTCTTGGTTTGCCCACCGATAAGGAATGTCACCACCCCAGCAAGCCTGCCAACACTGTTTCATCAAAGCATCCCAGGCTGTCCGCCTGTACTGTCTCAGCCCAGCTCAAGGATTTCTCAAGAATGTCACTCCTTGGATGCAGGTGGATGTCTGCCTGTCTCCCAGGAAGTTTCTAAACATCTGACCTGCACACCCACCCCCTGTCACTCAAAAGATAAACCTTCTCCTCACCTTGTACATCCCACTGACCCCACATGGTATTACAGTTGGATAGCAATGAGATAAATGTCTCTTCCTTTGGTTTCCTAACTTAACAATGGTGTTGTTCTTTAGCAGCATAACTTCATATTTCGCAGCTTGCCACAATATACTGCTATGCTGCATGTTCAATAAATCTCATTGAATGAAGACACACAGCTCCTAACTAAAACTTCATTGCAGAAGAGCATTTCCAAAATCGTTTTCAATTTATTTCATCTGGACCAATTTGCACTAATTTGCTAATGACATGTTACAGGTTACTGGGAAGGGGTTAGCCTGTTCGTTTTTATTAGTATTTTGATGTAGTGCAAGCCAGTCAAATGAAATATTATAAAACACCCTTAAATATATGCTCTCTGTTCCTGGAGGTGTGCATTTCCCATTTGGTGTGTGTGCCGGCTGTGCATTTGCCACTTATGATGTTTGTATTTCTATGTTTCTGTGCAAAGCCCCCACTAACACTACGTGTGCATGAACCCCTGTAACTAACAGCCCCCAGCTATTCCTACATGCTCCCTCCTTTTTTCTACTGCTGGGATCCACTGGACATCACTGCAGGAGAAAACAACATCAATTGCTTTAAAATGTTATGTGTTGAAAATAAATATTACCTACATTGAAAACCAGGCATCAGAACACTATGTACATCCCCCAGCTTTGTACAAACAATCATCATTCTAAATATAGAGGCAATAGCAATATTTTCTACAGAAATAAATAATAATGGCGTATATATTTACATTTTCCCACTTGCTAGGGCAACCTTCCATATAACGCTCATTATTTATTTATTTTTTAACTAGCCTCAACTTGCTCAAGCCTCTTCACCTCATGTTTCGGGTGCAAAGGTTTGATTTGGTTAACATGAACAAACTGCTCCACTGTCAACTCACCGTCCTTTTTAGCAATCCTATACACTACGGGTGAGATCTTGTGTGTAATTTTATATGGCCCTTGCTACGCTGAAAGACATTTAGAGTTTTTATGTCTTCTCTTTCCAAAGTTAAACTTGTAAACTTGATCTCCTATCTCTACTCTTTTGCAGATGTCTTCCTATCATAATATGTGTTTGCCCCGTTAGTGGCCTTTTTTACAAATTCTGCTGCACAAATGCAAATTCATGTTTTAAGTGCTTCCTCAACTCTTCTACATATTTGTGAATTGTGGAGGCATTTACAAGGGTTTGTTCATTGGTCTTGTAAAGTAAATGCTGTGGCAGCACTATTTTCCTTCCTGTCAGTATTCACATCATATAACAATGCTGACATGCATTGTTCAGTGAATCCTACCTCTACAAAGGAATCCTGGTTCTTTATAGGATATGGCAGACATGGCGCCTTCATAAGACATTCTTTTAGCCTGGCCACCACTTCACATTGTTCCTTTTTCCACTTCCAGAGTACACCCTGCTTTAGTAATCTCGTTAAAGGTTGTGTTATCTCTGCATACGTCTAAATACATTTCCTGCTATAACCTGTCATCCCTAATAAACGTGTTAATCCTTTCAGATTGGTAGGATCCTTTAATTTATGTATTGACTCCACTTTCTTCTTTTATGGGTTTAACCTATTCTTGGTCACCTCCTGACCTATGAAGTTCACTATCTGTTCACACCATTGTGCTTTTTGTAAAGATACATTGGCTCCAGCCTTCAGTAACTGGCTAAGTACATGTCTAATCTCATTTAAATGGATTTTCAGATCCTCATTCTTAATCAGCACATCATCCACGTTAACTATTTTGGATATCTTCAGCCAGTGGTAGACACCGGTATCCAGCTCTAAGATCTAATGTAGTAAACACCTTTGACCCGTGAATGTGTGCACAACCCTGATCAATAAATGGAAGTGGCACCTTGAAACAGGTACCCTTTTGTTTAATTCTCGTAAATCTGCACACAAACGCCATTGGCCATTAGGTTTCAACACACCGAATATGAGAGTGTTTGATGTGCTGTGAATGGGCCTAATAATTCCTCTAGATTCTAAATGTTTTATTATTTCAGCTAATGATTCCAAACATGCCAAGGTAAACCATATTGTCGCACACATACTGGTTCCCTACCATGTCCTTCTGGTAATATGGCAACATGTAAATCCGTTAATCCACAGTCATATGCATGTTTGGTAAAAACCCTCTTTGAATTCCATAAATACTTTTCTCAATTGGTCCTTTTCTTCTTCATTTGTGCCAACATCTGCAGCCTGAATCTGCTCTTCTACCATTTTCGAGAACTCTGGGAAGCCCTCCAACAGATGAACCTCTGTACTTTCTTCCAACCGTGTGCCTGTATCCCTTTGAAGAGTCGACACATTGAAATATTTATTTTGAAATATTGACTTCACTTTCAATATGCTGCTCTACTGTTTTAGCCTCATTTAATTCGAATCGGATGCAATCATCTTGATGACAACACATTATTTCACTTGACTCATAAGGAAACACAGACTGAACTTTAGAGATTCATTTAGGTTGAGAATCCAAGGATACTCGCAACTCACCCTGTGCAGTCAAATACCTTTCAGGGATGTTCCCAATCACTGCATTACTGAAGTCTGCAGCAAAATAAGATTTCAGAATTGTCATTCCTATCGCTGAAATCACTTCTAAATGAATGTCCTGGCACCTTTGATTGTCCACCAGAATTTTAATGGGTCCATCCCCAATCTCTATCAGTAGTGTATATTTGCATTCTAGCTCTTGCTGCCTCATGGATTCATTTAGACATACAAATGCATCAGAATCTTTTAACTGTTGTTCCTTTCTATATGTTAATGTCATTGTAACTTGCCTGGGATGGTAACATCCTTTCTCATCTGCAATTCAACTGCATACGGTACAATCTGTGTGCAATGATAAGCTTGTCTTTTGTCCTCAAATTCAGGTGTGGCCCCTCCTAATCTGGACCAAACCATTTTATTTAGAAAGTCTAACACCATACACATTCTGTGCATGATGTCATTTCCCAAGTAAAATGTATTTAATGCACCGCTCACGATCCACACATTGTGATGGATACTCTTAGGACCAATTGTAATCTTTAACATGCATCTTCCTGGAACCCGTTTACCTGACTCCGGATCATCCAGACCAAACATGTGTTGATTCTTTATTCAGAATTTTGTGATCTCCTACATGTCAGTTATTTGCTGGATTACCTTCTCATTAATGAAACTTCTTTCATGATCGAGCGCTAAAGTGGCTTCTATCATTTCACAATGCCCATTTATAAGGATAGGGATCCAGGGCTGCCCATCTCCCATGTGTATTTCAGAAAGGGTTGAAATGTGTTTTTCTGTGTTTATCTCTGAAGTGACATTTGGCTTGCATTTCTCTTCCTTTAGATGAAAGCGCAATGTGTTTTCATCTATTTCCGTTTGCCATTTTTTCTTGGGGTCCAAATTAATCTCCAGAGACTGCTTCTCTTTTTCACCCTGTATTTCACTCTGACCCATGAGAATGACAGTGACACTAGGCACACAGCCATTTTGAAGATATACCTCCACTGCACCTTCTGACTTAGCCACAACATGGCATTCTCTTACATTGTTGTTTTGTGTCATTATTTTCTTAGGCCACACTATTTTTTTGGTTAGGGACCATAATACCCCATTTACCCCATCAATGAGGGGTGACAACCTCTTCAGGAAATTCGCCCTATGAGAAATGGTATTTCACTGATGGATGTGATCAATACTTCCTGTCTCATCCCATGCTTCCCTATCTTTATGTCAACCTCTGTGACACCTTCAATAGGTATTTTGTCACCATTGAGGTCATGCACAGGGCCTTCATTTTGTCTCACTTTATCTGATTTTGAGGGGATCTCCCTTAATTGATACTTTTTACTAGCTCCTTTGACATTATTGTGGCCTGGGCATCCGTGTCAATCATTGCAAATGCATTACATTTTTCTTCCACAGTAATAGGAGCATAATACCTGTACTCAACCTCCTCTAGCACACACAAAAAGTGTGAGTTTCGGCAGATTTCAGGATTTACCTTCCCTAGCCCCTTTTCACTCCTTGCTAAACACATGGGCATGTGAAATGATATTTTTCCCTCCTTTTGCCCACTTTATTTTGGATCTCTTTGTCTATTTTTCTGGGCTCAGAACCCATTTTGAGTATAGCCACTGACTGCCCATCTGACCTGGGACTACCAGCGTTCACACTGCAACTTTTTTGACCTCTGTGACACCTTCAGTAGGTATTTTGTCACCATTGAGGTTGTGCACAGGGCCTTCATTTTGTCTCACTTTATCTGATTCTGAGGGGATCTTACTTAATTGATACTCATACTAGCTCCTTTGACATTATTGTGGCACGGGCACCCGTGTCAATCATTGCAAATGCATTACATTTTTCTTCCACAGTAATAGGAGCATAATACCTGTACTCAACCTCCTCTAGCACACACAAAAAGTGTGAGTTTCGGCGGATTTCAGGACTTACCTTCCCTAGCCCCTTTTCACTCCTTGCTAAACACATGGGCATGTGAAATGATATTTTTCCCTGCTTTTTCCCACTTTATTTTGGATCTCTTTGTCTATTTTTCTGGGCTCAGAACCCATTTTGAGTGTAGCCACTGACTGCCCATCTGACCTGGGACTACCAGCGTTCACACTGCAACTTTTTTGACTCAACATTTTCACAAGTGTTACATGGCAGCCAGTCATTTTCTGGCTCATGACACATATTTGTGTTTTGCATGGTGCCTGTCCTTTCTTGTTCTTGGAATATTTGTGGTTCTAAATACTCCTCAGGTGACTGACCTACAACCTCCTTTTGAGCTATAATTTTTTTCTGTCTGGAGCTCAACAGTATTCTAACTATTAAGGGAGGATATTCTAACTGCCAAACCTACCTTCATCTGGTGTTTTATTTTCACATCGGGTGTTCTTCATAAATCTGTCTCTCTGTTCTTTAGGTTTTTCCTGTACATTTTCCCCTTTTTGTTCTTCATCTTCACTAACTTCAGTAGTCTGATTCAACTCCAAATTGAACTGCACTCCCTTATTGTGTGTGTTGGCATTCCCTGTGTCACTTTCATGTATTTGTATTGTTATTTTTGAATCAGCAGGCAATTCAGGACTGTTATACAAAGGAGATTCATGAGTGTCTCTATTTGTATCAGTGCAGGGGCTATTAAATAGTCACTTGTTGTCAGAATGCACAGGATCACTCCTATGGCATTCTGCACCTTCACATGGCTGCTGTTTTTGAAATGCACAAAGCGTTCCTACTTGTTCAGACAACATTTTGGCTTGGCTCTCTAGGCATTGAAACCTGTGATTTCTATTTGTGTTACTTCTGAACTTATGGGCCATAGGAGGTGGGGAACGCGGAATGACCATCCTTTGACCATGGTCAACTGGCAGTGGTGATCGAGGGACATAGTTCATATTTTGTCTTTCATTTGGTGGGAATTGTCCCCTATGCTGATTTCCATTTCCAATTAATCTATCCACATACCTTGGTCTTTCTTAGTGACCATACACCATTGTGTTAGAGTCAATTCTGCTCTGCGCCCTCACTGTCTGGTATGGGCCTTTGTACATTTGTTTTTGATGGTTATTCATGTCTGACATAGCAGGGCAAAGTCCCACCTTGGGGGTGCTGCCCAGATATCTAGGGCTAAAGTAAGACTCTCTATTGCTCAGATCAACAGATTGGAACACATGAGTTTGAGGTGGTGTCCTCTGTGGTGGCATGCCCCTCTGATTAAGTGTCATGTTGTTTCTTTCCTGGGTTTCTGCTGATTCAAGTAGCATTTTTGCAGATTTTACCTCCATTATTGCTGGTGTGGATTCTTAAGGCTTCGATTTTGTCTCTTTATTCTTAGACCCTTCCTCTCTCTGACAATAGTTTACTTCATGTAGTTTGATCCCCTGTTCTATTATCCATGCAAGTGATTTTCCCTATCAAATTCACAAATTAACTGGGATACAATTTCTTTTGGTGACCATAAAAGTATGCAGTCTTAAATTTTGCAGAATTAGGAGTAAAGGACACATCAAAGTGTGAAAATGCTCTTTTTAAGTCTTGGAGGAACTGGCGAGGGGACATTTCTTGCTTTGTAGTCATTGTATACTGCTTTTTTTTCATCTTGTATCGACTGATTAGGTGAAAATTGATGTCTTACCTCTTTCTCAAAGTCTGCCCATGAAACATTTTCCTGTTCATTGAGACCCTGAATTACACTAGCAGCTGCCGAATCAAGCGTTAGGTGAAAGTACTGTCTATACTGTTCCCTGGGTATTTTGAGAACTTTAAATATATCGTGGACTGTTTCTAAATGGTCTTCCATGCAACAATCTTCTCCCTTTTTGAATGGCTTAATCAAAGTTTTGATTGACTTCATGATTTTGCTAGGGCTAAATGGTGCATTTGGGTGTGCATTATTCTGTCGCTCATCCCTGTTGTCTGGTGGACAGGCCTGATGGTAACCACCAGCGTGAGACTCATACCCCACTGGTGGGCTACAATCAGGTCTGGCTACAGGAATAGCTATTGGTACATTGTTACCTAGGGCAGAGCTAGGATTAACATCAAATCCATTGAATGTGGTGCTTTGTCACCTTTCCTGAGAATGTAGACTAAATATTTGCTGTTCCAGATTCTTGCATTGTCCATGAAGCCGTTCTGCCTCCTGACAAAGATTAGACTTCACATCCCTAATTTTATTGATCACGATTGCAGCTCATTTATTTGCACCTGGCACTGGTCAAAAGCTCTGTCTTTCTTATCATTCTCTTCCAACAATGTAACTATTTCTTGTTCTACAGCAGGGAATTCCTTATCTTTCTCCATGTTATTATTTCTAAGTGTTTGTAATCCTGAACTGGCATAATCTTTGTCTTGTCCTATTGCATCTAAAATCCCCTTTAAGTGCATCTATTCTTGCTCACTCTCACTAAATAGTTTTTCCTTCTGAGCCAATTGAGCATCCATATTGCTACATTTAGATTGCAATTCTGTATTAGACTGCTCTAATTTTGCTTTTAGGCACTGTATTTGATCAACTGGTTCATCCAAACTGCCCTGCAGCTTACTAATAACCTCATAATCATTTCCTTGCATATATTCAAAGACTGGTGTAATCGAAACCATAATTTAGCACATAGACTTATGATAGAATTCTTCTCCTCCTTTTGGTTTGGAGATCTAAATTGTTTCTCCACTTCCCCACATATCCTGTCTTTCCATATAGTTGCATTTTCTGAAGACCAAACACCATGAGCAAAGAGTTTTGCCTCAAGATATTTTTCCAGATCAGAAAAATCAGTTTCAATTTGAGACATGGTGATGCCTTTGTGTGATTCAAATAAACACATAGGGCTGCACTATCACTTCACAGCACTAATTCACTTTTTAAGTGCACAGAATGGCTGTGCCTAATGCAATGCCACACCAGTAACTGTGTTAAAATTCCCAATGGCCAACGCACCAAATGTGTTAGACTATATTCTGAGAAGAGTTTTACCACTATAAAGGAAATCCACCAATTTATCACTACAATAATAATATACCACAATAAAATACCACTATATACCACAATAATAAAATGCCCCAAGATTAGGTGTAACTCCTCCAAAAAATATATGAAACACATTGCCCAACGCAAAATGTTTACTACAAATGTACTTATGTCTAACAAGTGACAAGTTGAATGGTCTGTGTTCTTGCTGATGAGATTGAATATATACATATTACAGGGCCTGTGGTAGGGGCCGTGTAGTTATGGTTAAGTTGCTCAACCTTAGGAAGACCACTTATTGGCTGGCTCACAACTTTGCCCCCCGAGGACGAATACTCACGAAACTTTACAAAAAAGCATGTGGCGCCATCAGATTGAGCATGCAAGGTTTGGTGAAGTTTTGTGCAGGTGGGGCAATGTTATAAGGAGGTCCCAAAATGTGTGGTTCTTGAAATAGAGGCAATGAAAAAGAAATGTGCTCACGCCTACAACCCAAACCGCTTGATAGATTTCCCCAAATTTTGCGGCAGGAGCAGCGGCTTGGTCCTGAAAGCGTGCTTTTGAATATTTGGTGTAAATCCATCAAATAGTTATTTTTAAAACAGCCAAAAAGTAGGTCAGACCTGTGATTGGTCCAGGGGCTGACGTGAGGTCTGCAGACATCAGACACGCCTGCTGATTGGATGGTAAAAATCGTGAGGTGCGTCATGTTTTTGGAAACATCCGCCATGGTCGATCCACAGACAGACGCCATTGTCTGCAGACAGCGGGTTGGGGAAAAAGTCTGTAAAACACATTTTGGGTTATTTGCTGGTGAAAATAGGGGCCGGGAAGGGTGTGGGAGTGGAACAATTATGAAATGGGGCTATTTTTGATGGTTGAAAAAGGTTGGCAGGTGTCATAGTGGTCTGCGGACATCGCGGTAGTTCACAGAGAGTGCCATGAACTGACATCTTGGGATAGATATTTGGGGTTATTTGATGGCTGAAAGAGGGTGTAGAAATGACAGGAAAGTGGAATGAAGGTAATGTGGTGCTGCTTTTATAGGTGAAAAAAGGGTTTTGAAATGCTGCTGAGACTGCGGTCAATTTCAGTGTCTGTGGACATCATTTAGATTGTGGGGTGATGGTGAGTTTTATTAGTTGATGGTGTATGGTACATACTTGTTATATCATTAATTGTATTGTGGTGTTTGAGGCCAGTGGCCAGATTCTGGGGGGCTTGGCCGCAGGCCATGGCCCCAAGAATATGTCTACTGGCCATAAACACCACAGTAGCCATATGTGTATACTAATTATAGGTAATGTAGTAGGAGTATGGCCATAATCACCATAGCAGTAATATGGGTATAGTAATTATAGGTAATATAGTTGGAGTACAGAGTGTTTGTAATTTGGAGGAATGATGTAATTGAACTGTATATGGTACTCATAATTGTAGCACAATTGAGGATAGTGCTCATAGAATATGCATTGGATTATAATAACTATGGTTACTTAGATTTATAGTGTTGTGAAGCTAGAATCACTGGTTTATTTTCTGTGGAAAATAAACAGTACAATTTGTTTAAAAGCTGTAGTTTCATGCTATTTTACATATGCATTTTTTAGACCCTCATAAACAGTGCATTCTAAGTACTATGTTTGGTACAACATTAGTATATGACACACTGCTGTTGTCTTGACATTGAATAATCATTGGGTTATAGATAAAAAAATCCACACTGGATAACAATAACAACTATTATAGTTCTCTGAGTGTGAGGGTGATAGTATGTTTGTTTGAAGTATGTACTAATGAAGGGAATTCAGCCTTTCATCCTTCCGAGATCGATAAATGAGCACCACACACGGTGGGTAATAATAAGCAGCGCTCAGATACCTGAGGGTTCGCAGCACTATATAAATGCGAAATTATTATGATTTTTATTTATTATTTAACTAGATGAGAGGTTAGAAGAGGTTTTGTCGTATAAGAATTAAGATGGCATATTTGAAGTATTTTGGAATGAAGGGGATTTAGATTCCTGTTGGTGTATTCTAACTAGATTGATTTTGAACAGTACTGTTGTAATACTATGGATGTAGTTAGATACCTGTTGGTGTTTTCTAACTGTTAATTGTGCTATAGGTTACTGACTAAATTTGGGTTGAAGGAATATTAAGTAGGCATTTGTTAAATTTGCTGGTAGGCATTGTTTTGGAGTAACTGAGGTATTGTTGCATTCAAACCGACCACTTATTTATTTTACATATGCAGTGCAATGCCCTGAAGTGGTTGTGGTACCAGTGTGGTATACTACACCTACTTGACCGCTGATGAAGCCTGAAAGCTTATAGTTATTTTTGGTATCATCTGCATTGTACCTTAGAAGCAATAGTATGGCATATTGGCTATGTGAATTTATTTATATGTATGGTGGAACGATTGTCTGAATTGGAAAAAGGGCATAATATGCTATGATTTGCATTCTGCAGAAGCTGGTGAATTGGAATGGTTTCAGAATTTGGTATGGATGCATATACACATCATTCATTAGGGATGTGGTCTTGTGAAACATGGTTGCAGAGAGTTCACATATGTTTCCACGTGTATGAAATCTGCAAGATTTCATTTACAGATTTCATTTATAGGGATATCTTTGGTTTCCAGTACTTGTAGTAAGTACATTAGGAATTCTTGTGGGTCCTCCTGTGTGTTTTTGGTAAATTATACCATTCCTGCACAGTAGTCCGATTCTTGCCTTATACCTCAGACACTGTAAGTGCTGTCAGGAATATTTGTGGCATTTCTATGAAGGATGAGCATTTAACTGGTCTGAGGCGTTTAAGTAAATGTTGTGAATAATTGGTGGCAATTGAAAGAGAAGATTCATTGTCACATTAGCATAATAATTTATTCCAGTTGTGTTGCTGACCAGATAGTTATGTTTGTGAATCATTTGATGGGCCTGCAGAACTTTCTGAAGAAGAGACATTTGTGTCTTTCTTTTCTGATAGACGTGCAGTTGACTTTGTAGTAGACAGTTGTGTGGTTGTATTGTTTGATGCAGAAAGAGTTTGTTGTTGTTTTTTTTTAGCAATATTGTTGGGAGATCTGCTATAGATTCTGTTTGTATTACTTATCTTTTTAAAGGTTTCTTTTTTTGAGGTACATTGTACATATCTAGATGGGGGGGTGTATAATTCCCATTGTCTGTCATATTCCAGGATCCAAGGAGTGTCAGTGTTGACTTTGTTTGCATCAAAGCTAACTAGGAATAGACCATTAAGTGTACGCAGACGTGAAAGTGCTACATAACTCATTCTTTATTTAAAGATTGTGCTGCTAATGTCAATCAATGCTTGATCTAGGGTTAGACCTTGTGATTTGTGAACAGAGATAGCACATGCAACAGATAGAGAAAATTCCTCTCTGTGTACGTGCATGTCTTTTAAAAGAAGGAAATTGTCCTGCCGTTTTCTTTTACTTCTGCAACTTTGTCAAAGTCAATGTTTACAAACTGAATTTTGTTGTCATGTGGATATGTTTGGAAGCCAACAACTGTACCAATTGCTCTATTCACTAAACCTTGTTCTACATCAAGGTTACATTTTAGAATGACTCTGCAGTTTAGACACAGAGTCAATATTTTCTCCAATCCGGCTGTTTTGGAGATAACATTTTCTAAGCTATTTAGTTGTGCTGTTGCTTGTTGACAGATAGGAAGTATCATGTTGTGCACTTGTAGTATGTCTGTGCAGCTGATAATCAGTATGGGTTGCATTTCTTTTTTCAACATGATATCATTCAATTGACTACAGCTTGCAAGGGTTGGCAATAAGGACATACATTTTAGATTTTGCCCATGGATTAGTCTATTTAAGATAAATTTAGCATCTTTAGTAAGCAGACCAGTTCTAATGCTTTTTAAAATGTTAGCATAGGTGAGGTCAGCAGACTGACGCATGCTTTGTCTTAGTAATGTGTCGTGCAAATCTTGCCAGCGATTTACATTTCCAATTCTGCCGAGGGTATTGCGGGATTGTTTGTGTCCTAATGTTTTAAAAATAGGTTGACCTTTCACTGGTGTTAACTGTGTAGAACAGTTCTTTGTAGCTGGTTTTTAGACCATCTTGCATTCTGAGATGAATTAAAGCCAACATGAGGTTGGAAACCATGCTTACTTCATCTATCAGGAGCACTTTCAATTGTTTTAGAATTCTGCTGATCATTTGTAATATTCTACACCAGAGCCAGCTTCATCACTTACATACAGGAGCAGAGGTTTATAATTTTTACAGCTACAGGTTTTAGTTTCATGTTTTAAACCATATTCAAATTATTGAGTGACTTCTAGATAAAAGGTGAGTTGTTCATCATTTAACTGTGATTTTAGCACTAGCAAGTCTTCTTCAGATTGCTAATATTGATACATATTGTTTTCTTTTTCAGTCATGGCTATTTCTATTTCATTTAAAATGAGTTGTTCTCCAAGTGGTTCTTGACATCCTGTAAGGGAAGTTTGACTGTCCTCACGAGGGTCTTTGTCTAGTTGAGCTTCAATGTCTTCCTCTTGTTGGCGTTAATTGTCCAACATTTGTTTGTATTGTTTGAAATTGTCATTTGTTAGACTGCTTTCATTTGCTTTGGATGCAGCTTTAAATAATCACCTAATCATTTATTTTTTTTTAAATTCTTTATTGGCTTTACGTGGTTACACTTAATAGACAACCTTTAGCCATTCGATTACTTCCAATTAAGAATGGTTTAAGAAAAAGGAAAAGA
Organism: Ambystoma mexicanum; assembly: GCF_040938575.1. Taxonomy (NCBI): domain Eukaryota; kingdom Metazoa; phylum Chordata; class Amphibia; order Caudata; family Ambystomatidae; genus Ambystoma; species Ambystoma mexicanum. The sequence continues at coordinate 560,522,402 of NC_090925.1, forward strand.
AAATATCTGATGTGTCAAACATCAGCAACAAGGTTTCAGTCAGATAAAATCAATGAATGTGAGTTTGTAGCTGCATTCCTCTTAAAGATCATGATGAGAAGTTTGACCAACGCCAGCATTATAGGTACTTTCTCTCCAGCCAAGAGAATATTCCACCATTCTTCCATTGATCTCAGGCCATATGTATTTATCCCCTGTGCCATTAGTTTCACTCTCCACTCTTTTCTGGCTGGGCAGGTCATTACCAGATGCTTCAAGTTTTCAATTCAAAGGTCCATTTGACATAATCTACATGTCGCTGATACCCCTTCAGATTTCCTTGGCCTTAGTATTTCTCTAGTAGGAAACAAATTTAGGTGAAATCTCAAGAAGTGGTCCCCAAAGAACCAGTTCGGGAAGAGTTGCAGGTATTTGGGCAAGTAGTTAAAACTTCATGGTTCCTCAAATGGTTTTCCATACGATCTATACTTTAATCTTTCCTCCTGCGTGAGGATCCAGTCCTGCATGTACAATTTATTTTGGTCTTGTCCAGGTCTGAAAGAAGGCTTTGCTCACATTCTCCCATGTTGGATAGTATGGCTTTACAAGTTGATTCCCATTCCGTCAGAGTAGTTTCTGTTCTTTCATTTAGAGCCTTTTTTAAAGTTGCAAATCCACCCTTTGGAGATTCTTCAATATCTTCCTAAGAAGTGAGAGAGTTTTCCAGCACACTATGGCCTTTAATGATGTCATTCTCAGTTCCTTGCGGATCGCCTGTATTGGAGTACTCTTTGGAAGGCAAAGTACCTTCTTCTAAAATATCCCTTTGATTTTTGGCCAGTTTTCAGCTTTGAAGGTAACTGAGATTTCAGCTCCATAAATTAAGATGGGTGTCACTTTAAACCTGTAAAATGAGATCAGGGGGATCATTGAAAATCCACAATATCTTTTGAGGAATATTCTCCCCTGTCCAGCCAAACTCTTTGCTTTCCTTCTTAAGGACTCCAGTATTGAGATGTCACTTTTGGTTGTGTTCAAACAGACTCCCAAGTAAGTAAAGGACTTCACTACTGGAATCTTCTCTCACAGTAGGTGCCATTCCATTATTTATTTATTTCCTCGTCTCTTATGATCTCCCAGGGGCATTATCATAGATTTTTGGGGATTCATTAGAAGGCTGTTTGACTCAATATAGATGTGTAATGCCTCCAATTGTCTCTGTAGACCCACTGGTGTCTGGTCCACCAGTACCACCTTGTCAGCATAAACAAAACTTCTCACCACAATCACCACTATTTTTAGTGGAAAACATCTGATTTCCTTAAAAGCTCATTCAATATTGGAAATAAACAGGTTAAACAGCTATGGTGCCAACGGGCAACCTTGCTTTAAGCCTTTGTTTGTACGTATTTCTTTGGTTAGAAGGCCTGAGGTGTACAATCTTACTTTTACAGTGGTCTCTGAATAGAGGTATTTTATTGGTGCCAACACGTTTTTAGGGCAGCCCCACTGGACTAGCTTTTACCACAATTTTGGATGTGTGACGGTATCAAAAGATTGAGTTAGATCGATAATCGCTAGGTAGATCTTCTTGTCTTTGTTCCTGTCGACTCAAGACTTCAGAAGGTTTATAATAAAGATGTTCAGTGCAGTGCCTATTCCCTTCACAAACCCAGCTTGAAAAACGTCCCTGTGACCAGATGTTATAGTCCATTTGACTAGGGTCTTCAGGATCAATGAGGCAAAAATCTTCCCAGGCACGTACAACAGCGCGATGGGGGCGATAGTTGCTCGGGCCAGACCTGGCTCCTTTCTTGTATATCAGAATGATTATTGATGATTTCCATGAAATGGTTATCCTTTGTGATTTGACAATGTGTGCAAACAAGATAGACAAGAATTTTGCCCATTGGGTCATGTCCTGCATTAACATGGCATTGCTCAAGCCGTCAGACCCCGGAGCTTGTGAGCTACTTGAATTTTTAATGATCTCGAAGATGGTGGCTGGATCTATTTCAGCACAATCCCACTCCCTTCCTCTGATGAGTTGCTTTAGAGGATCCCTTGGTCTTGATAGTAGAACTCATTAAAGTGGGCTACCCAAGTTGTTGCTGCTATGGGGTTCAATATTAGGGCTTCTGGGGGTGTATCTAGCCGATTAATTATTGCCCATATGTCGGCCGTGTTGCTCATCTTGATTTCAGATAGCATCTCTTGGGCGTCTTTATGCAAAAAAGGATTTTCTTGTGTAATTTCAGCCAGTTCTGATATTGTTTTCTGGCCTTATGAATTGACATCCATGCCTGGACTGAGTGTTCTTTTTTGAGCCTCATAATTTTCTGTTTCAAGATCTTGTTTTTATTAGCCACCATCTGATCGTAGACGTGACAGTGGCCCATCTGAGGACGGTTCGCCCTCCCTTTCTTCAACGCAAATGCGCTGAAAAGACGTGAATAGTCTGATCTATGGTCTCCCCTTTGGGATAGCACTGTGTTATGGTTGATTTTAATTGATTTATTAGACCTGCAATATTGTGCGGCGCAATTCTCAATCTGTTTCTCCCCGGTGTGACATCCAGATCTTTTGAATACATTTCTCCCTCAAGTTGAATAATAAGAGTCAAGGTCATGCTTAGTAGATTATGGTCACTAGCCAACAACGGCTCCACTGTCATGTTGTCTACTACCAACAGCATTTTTCTAGAAGTACAAATAAAATCGAGGATTTGTCACCCCTTCCTTTCCTTGTAATTTTTCCCGTTATATCGCCACGAGTACTGCCATTTAGGATAATCAACTCTCTTGGGGCTAAATTGCATTGTTTTAATTTGTCTGACCTGCACCACTAAATTGCATTGTGATACCTAGGCCTTTTCTCCCTCTTTTAGGATTCTCAAACTTAGGTCGTTCTTCTCTCCTGTCGTAGAATGCACTGTGCTTTTTCTGCGCTTGCATCCTGAGTGCTGTCCTCTTGTGCCATATCTCTTGCCTCTTGCTGTCTTGTTTGTCTACCCCTGCGACTCCTCTCCCAAGTACTCTTTGGTTCTCTTTGTCTCCCCTATCTTTTCTAACTGCTTCTCTATTGACTATCCTGCTCTGTTCACTAAGTCTGGTAGGAAGAAGTTTAAAAATGACATCCTGGTCTCCAACCCAGGCCTCCCTATCGCCGACACCTACATCAGTGCCTCCTCCAAGGAAACTCTCACCGACATCCTCTTTGTCGTTACTTCACCAGATCTATTGACCCCTCATATGCTCTCTGTGTTCTCTCCTTTCTCTTCTTCTCCCATTAATGGTGGCACCCGTTGGGACGCCCTCCTGGCCTCCTTCCTATTCTCTAAAGTCATCATTAATGTCTACAGTAATGGGACCATCTTGGTCCAAGGCCCTCAGGCCAACCTTCATCTCTTTGATAGACACTTTCCGTGCCTCATCAACTTCCTTTCTTCTCCTGCTGTCCCCTCTCCTCTTCTCTTGGCTACATTGCCTTCCCCCTCCCTCTCTGCCCCCTCTCGGGTGCTCTCTACACTTCTGCAGGGCTTACCTCTGATCTGTTCCCCTCCCCGGAAGTCCTTCAAGGAGGGCAACCTTCTCCACATTGCCACTCTAAACTCCCGCTCCGCTGTCAAACATTCCTCTAATATCTGCCACCTTCTTGAAGAACTTGACCTTGATGTCCTCCTTCTCACTGAGACATGGTTTACGGCCAGCTGCGTCACCAGCTTTGACACGCTCCTACCTGATGGCTACAAGATCCTCTCCATGCCAAGGCCCAAGCGGTCTGGTGGGGGCATAGTCCTTATCTTCCCTGAGTGGATTCCTGTCTCCGTTACTCCTACGCAGGCATACTCCTCCATTGAATGCCTCGTCTGCAGGCTCTCTCTCTCCCCAAGCCATTATCTTACCGTGGCTACTATCTATCAGCCACCTGGTCAGATTTCTTCCTTCCTTTCGGAGTGGGGAGACCTGTCCCCCTCACTCCTGGCCTCAACCACTCAACTCCTCCTTCTTGGAGACTTCAACATTCACCTGGATGCAGCCTGTCCCCCCTCTGGACTCTTTCGCAACCTCTGTGACTCTCTCTCTCACTCTCCATTCTCCCCTCTGGTCCGACTCATTCTGCAGGACACACTCTTGATGTTCTGATCTCTTCTGACCTTCCCCTCTCTGTCCCTCTCTCTACTCCTCTCTTCTGGAGTGATCACTTTCTCCTTTCCTCTGACCTCACCCTCCCTACACCGCAGGCCAAACCACCGTTACTGCCAGCGACCTTCTTGGTCATCCGACCCATGAAATGCATGTCAGTTGGGGCTTTCACTGCCACCTTCTCAACCCCTCCTCCCCCTCTGGCTGACTCTCACCCTGACACAGCCCTCTCCATGCTCCACTCTTCTATATCTGATACTCTTGATATCCTTGCCCCTGTCATGAGAATCCGCCTGACGCCCAAAGCTAAGTGCAACTCCTGATATGACTCAGACCTCGTCACCCTAAAACGCAGGTGTAGGGTGGCCGAGAGGAAATGGCGTGCTTCAAGTTCATCCTCTGACAAACTGGCCTGCCGCCTGCTGCAAAGGCAATACCGGCTCTCCGTCCTTACCAAGAAGAGAGCTCATATCCAAGCCTGCGTCTCTGCGGCATCTAACAACTTGGCTGAACTCTTTAAAATCTGCAAGGAACTGGCCAATCCTGCCACAATCTCTACCTCTCCTGTCCCTTCCCAGGCCCTCTGCACGGCACTGGCTTCTCACTTAATTTCTAAAACCCAGGACATCCTGTCCTCACTCTCCTCTCGCCTTCCCCCTCAACTCCTTGCTCTTCCTCTGGACCTTCCTCAGTCACCCCCTCCTCCTTCCTTCTCTGCCTTTCCCCTTTTCTCTGCAGACAATGTTTCTAGACAAGTCTGATCTATGAAAGTCTCATCGAAACAGGTTCACCCCTGCTCCTCCAAAACTATCAAGGACCACATCGACTCCCTGGCTCCTGCCCTGGCTAATTCCTGCAACCACTCCTTCGCCACTGGAGTCTTCCCTTCTGCCCTGAAGCACTCCCTGGTGCACCCTGTTTTAAAGAAACCCTCTGCAGACCCCTCCTGCCTGGCTAACTATCACCTAATCTCCATCACTCCCTGCCTGGGCAAGCTCCTGGAGAAACTGGCCATCTCCCAGCTTAATCTCCACACTGAATCTGTTGGTTGTCTTCATGACCATCAGTCTGGCTTCAGAGCTGCCAGAAGCACAGAAACTGCTCTCCTGAACATCCGTGAAGACCTGCTCACCAACCTTGGCTCTAACACGCCTTGCGTTCTCATCTTGCTTGACCTCTCTTCTGCCTTCGACATTGTCAACCATGCCATCCTGCTTAACCATCTCTGTGATAACCTGGGTATCACTGGTCAGGCTCTGGTGTGGTTGACTTCTTTCCTCTCTAACCGACCCTCCCAGGTCCAACTGGGGTCCTTCCTCTCTGACATCTTTTTCTCCACCTGTGGTGTCCCCCAGGGATCTAACCTCTCTCTCTGACTTTTCAACCAATACCTGGCACTCCTTGCCCTTCGCATCGCTGCTCTCTGTCCCAACTTTCAGTGCTATGCGGATGATGCCCAGCTCATTTTCAGGCTACCCTCGGCCTCCTCCTCTCTTTCCCTCATCTCTGACTGTCTGTCTGCCATCCAGGAGTGGTGTGCTGCCAACGACCTCTGCCTTAATGCCAGTAAGACTGAGATTCTACTCATTGGCACACCCACTCCCTCCTTCCCTGCAGCTCTCTGGCCAGCCTCTCTTGGCCATCTTCCTACTCCCACCTTCAAGGCTAAAAACCTCGGGGTCATCTTCGACTCTACTCTCTCCTTCTCCCCTCATATCTCTGATGTCTCTAAGAAGTCACACTACCAGCTGCACCTCCTCAGAGGTATTCTTCCTTTCCTCTCCTTCCCCCAGAAGCTCACTGTCTCCAGAGCCCTGGTCCTCTCTAAGCTGGACTATTGTAACAGCCTCTATCTATATCTGCCTGCCTCTACTCTCCGCCCTCTGCAACTTATCCAGAACAGGACTGCGAGACTTGTCCTTGGCCTCAAGCCCAGGGATCGTATCTCTCCAGGACTTAAATCTCTGCACTGGCTCCCAGTGGCTGTGAGGATTAAGTTCAAAACCCTCTGCTTTGTACAAAAGGCCTTCTGGGGCCTATGGCCGTAATACCTTCAACTCTCTCTTCCTAAATATCTTCCTTCTCGAGCTCTTCGCTCATCCGCCTCCAACTCCCCCACTGTCAGTCGCTTCTCCAAGCAACGAGTTGGTGGCAGATTACTCTCGTCGGCTGGGGCCTCTCTCTGGAACAGCCTTCATGCCTCCCTGAAACTCAAGGAGAACCATCTCCGGTTCCGGAAGCACCTCAAAACCTTCCTCTTTGCCTCTGCTTTCTCTCCCCCTCTCCACTGTTGATTTCCTGACTGAAACTGCTCAGGTTACCTGGCCACCCTTTGTGATCTCTGGCTCAGGCCCCATCAATTTCCCACTTGCACTGCCTCCCTGGCAACCCCTGCACCTGGGGACCGTTGTTCTGTATCCCTACAGTCCCCCTACCAGCACTTTGTCTGCACTTACTTGCCACTTGTTGGCCGTTTATTTATGTTTTCTTATTTATTCCACTTTTCCCATGTACTGCACTTTCCCTGCTCCCTTCCCCCACGCACTTTTCCTTTTTCCCCCCTTCCCATGCACTTGCACGATCTGAATGACACTTGGCCTAGTAGGATCGTTATCTGTCCTCCCTTTGTACCCCCCCCTTGCCTCGTCGCGCCTTGAAACACTTTTGTATAGGCACGTTATAAATACCATATCATATCATATCATATCATATCAACTCTGAAGCTGTCAATCAGATCTGCCACCTGATCTGGGAAGTTTCAACTGTCCATGATTGCTGGATTACAATAAAGATTCATGAGGACTAATATTTTCTCGTTCTTGATAGAGTCTACTCTTATCTTTACACCAGTGTTTGGATAAGTGGATAGGGTGATAGTTCTTCCACTAATGTGAATTGCAGCTGATCCTTAATAATTGTCATTAGACTAGACATGGGTCTACCCTCCAATCCTTTCATAGCTGGATTCAGGTAGACTGAGTATCCATCCATAATTGGTGGTTTCCTCAGCCATGTCTCCTGAAAACAAATTATATCATGCTCCTTAATTTTGGTGTCACCTCTACCAAACAAGTGGGAAAAGCCCCTGTTATTCCAACTTGCCACGGTCAGGGGCTTGGTTCGAGCAGGTCGGTGGCACTATGCCATTTACATTTCTTCCGCCACCAGACCCATCAGCCACTTCCAATGTTCTTCTATTCCTTTATTCTCAATCCTTTTATCCTCCTTCTAATAGTTGGTTGTACTTTGCTCATCCCTCATAGTGTTCGAGTGCAATACAGGTTGTACTTCGCTCAACCCTCATAGTGTTCGAGTGCAATACACTCCGTGTTGGGAGTCCCCTATCATTCCGATTTCCTTTCCTCATTGTTCTAGATTATCGATGATTCCCTCTCAATTCAGGTGATGTAACTTTAGGATTTCTTGTTACAAGTCTTTGTTCAATCAAATCAAACCCCAAGGGTCTTAAACGATTCGCTTCCTCTTTTAGAAGTTGAGAAATCAACGGTGTAGATGGATAAATGGTCACTCTATCTGTTCTTAGTTCACCAAGAAATTCCACTATAACCAAGTCATCTGATGTCAAAAGTCTTAAACTTGGAAATTGGTGGAATAATTGGATCACATTTGCTCTGTTTAAGATCAAACCATCATCTGTTAGTATCATTCTATCTAACAATAACCCATACTGATGGTTGATATTATGTCTTTTAGAAGACCCTGATCGATTACTTCTCTCCTGATGGTCTTTTGTGTCGGTCAACTTTATCATATCTTTCCCAGCTTGTACTTATTCTGGCACGTCGTAATTTCAACAGAGAGATTATGTACATTTCTTCTTTCTCTAAGGAGGATTTTCCCTCTATTTCGTAACAGATCAAGGGCATTTCATCCTTGATAGCTGTTCACCTTGGTAGTCATTCTTGATTCCCATCTGACAATGTGTTGATTTTTTGTGTGGATTCCTTTAGTTTCGTTTTAGACATGTCATCTTGTGAGACCTTACTTAAGTTTCCCATTCATCTCTTGTTCTGATATATCTCTGGTATGATGTCTTGTTCAGTTTCGGATTCGGATACCACTCCAAGAGTTGCTTGGGTTTACACAGTTTTACTTTCTTGAGGTTTGGTTTGTCTCTTCGCCTGCAATGATTTCTCATCCTCCTGCCAATTTACACACACATTCTTTAGTTTGGCTCGGGACTCTGCTGCGTTTCCTGTTGTTTGAAGCTCCCTAGTGCTCATAGTTTTAAATTGGGTTGGTCCTAATGGTCTTTTTTCCCATTCAGGCTTTTGATTCATTTCTGAAATCCCTTCAGAGTGGCCTTTGTCTAAATCTTCATTCAACATACCAGATGCCGAGTGAGTGTTTTGATCCAAAATAGAGTATGTTGATAAAGCCATCAGATCTATAGATACACTTTCGTCCTGTTCATCCTCCTGCTCTGGTGGATCTTGTACCATTGGTCACTGAGGCTTTTTTTTGGTTTTAGTACCTTAACTTTATACGGCTGAAAATGGTCCTTACTCATAGCTCTAGTTGTAGTTTCCTTTCTTGGTACAATGATATTTTAAATAAATGCACACGTTCCTTTTGCTGTCTGTTTTGGGGCGGGTCTCAAGGACTTAGTTTTCTGCAAGGAATGGAACTTGTTCACCTGGGGCCTTGCTTGTACTTCCCTGTCTTTTGGGTTGATTTTGTCTTTGAAATTTTCTTTGTTCGTATTTGCCTTTTGATTTGTTTGAGTTTTTCTGAAGATTGGGCATAACTGTTGCAAACACTTGGAACCACTTTCAATTACCACAACTTGCTCCTTGTAAATTTGGAAATCATGTGGTTCTAAGATCTTGGTTTCATCTGGTACTGCCTCCCTATTAACTGGTCCTTGATCCGTTAAGCACTCTTTTTGTATGTACCCTACTTTCTCTGGCTTCTTTTGTCATGGGTCAGCCGGGAGGGCCACTATAGTAGTACTGACACTGCTTTTTCACATACAATCCACTTTGTCAAATACTAGATCAGGGGATCTATCTACCCATCCCAAGTTGTCTGTCGCACTAGACTGAATCCCCACCAGTAATGGTTGGTTAGGGGTCAGAATGCTAGGAGATTGCGGGTCAGGCTGAAGAGTCTAGAAGCTCGCAGATTTTGCTTTTCCTTAATGACTGGGTCCAATATTGTATGCAACAGAGCTGTAACTTCTGCAGTACTATTGTCCATGTTGTTCTGGATTCCGGTAATGAGCTCCTCAAAGAACACCTTCTTTGAGTGTAACAATGTCACATTGTGGTTTGATCTTTTAACTGATCCCCTATCTGCTCGTACAGCTTCATGAACAGGGCCATTATAGGTGTTAAAGTTGCAATTGTTGAAAAATCTGTGATCCCCCGGGTCTCTTCCAGATGTTGTTTTTGGGTGTTTGTCCTGTCGTCAGTGTTCGTTTGGGTTGAGGCTGAGTGATTAGTCACTCCGCCTACCTCTCCAACCAGTATGAATTCTTCATGGGAATCAGTTCTTCCTCTTTTATGACATCCCCTTAGGTTTCTCCAATTTGGTGGTGATGGTGTATAACTAGACACCCTCACCTCATGGGGCGCTTGATGATTTTGGTTTGAAGTTTGGATAGTTGAATCTTCTGCCGTACTCATCAAATGACCAGATGTTGAGGATTCCACAATACTGTTAGTTGTAAACAGACCACTCACTTTCTCAGCCAAAGAGGCACTTTCTAATAACAGTCCACCGAAATTTCATTTAGTCGGTTTCCTTTGTTTATCACATTCTTCTTACACAACAGCATTGCGTCCTGATACGAGAAGCAATTACCCTCAAAAGGTTCATTTCGAGTTAGCCCCCTTGGTTTCCAAACGTTCCATTCTACTTGTTGGGCAAAGACATATTTATTTCGAAGGGATAATGTTCCTGTCTTGGCCTGACCGCTTATGGCCCGTGAGGTCTTCTGCGAGATATCCTGGCCCTAACGATTGTCTCTGCTAAGCCACCAATGTGTTTCTTTCTGTGATTCACTTATCTGTGGCAGCGGTCTCAAAGTGATCACCAATGCCAGTGTGCTGTTCGGTGCCGTAGAAGAGTCTTTGGAAAATGACATAGTGCAATCTACATTAGCTTTAGACTCAACAGAGGATGTTTCCGAGAAGAAATGCTCCTCAGTATTTAGCAAACTGGATTCCTTGATCATTTCAATTAATAGGTCTTTTTGGGGGAGGACTTCACTGGGCTATAAAAACATCTCCCCCTGCCTCTCATTGCTGTTAATCATCACGACTTCCCCAATGTCTACATTCAAGTCACTGCTCAGCAGTGTGTTTGCAGCTTCTATGGGCTGTGTAGTCAGGGCAATAGAATCCTCCGCCTGGATTCTATCCATGCAAGCCACAGAACTAGCACCAATCACAACTTTCACAGACACCGCGTAGGTGGCCCCTGTTTTCTCACCTCCTCTAATGTGTGCAGTGAGCTTTCTTCCATACTGTTTCAGGGTTGGCGGCAGCCACAGATGCAGTCAAAGATGCAGTTGGTTGCAGCATAGCGACTCAGGTAAGTGTACTGGCGATTTTCTATGCCTTCCCTGGTACGTGCACCAGAATTCCCTTCTGGCCAAGTCCGAGTCGATCGGTAACCTTCAAATCCCGGCTATTGCGCTGCCACATTGAACAATCCTTTGGCTTGAAGCCAAAGTGACTGATGTTGCGCCGAGTTGAGGAACTCCAGCTTGGCTGAACACTTGGCCAAACACTCTGCCAACGCTGCGCTTATAGTGAGTGTTTTGAAGGTTCTGCTCCTCCTCCTCACACAGTAAGCAGTATAGACAGACTGCAATGCTCTGCCAAGCCAAGGATAAAAAGAAGCAGCACTTACAGCACGATAGTCACGCCCAAACATTCGGCCAAACACTCCACCAACGCTCCACTTATGGCAACTGTTTTGAAGGTTTTTCTCCTCCTCCTCATGCAGTAAGCAGTGTAGACAGACTGCAACTGCAACGCTCTGACAAGACAAGACAAAAAGAAGTGGGGCTTATAGCACGATAGTCATGGCCAAACACTCCGCCAAACACACCGCCAATGCTCCGCTTATGGTGAGTGTTTTGAAGTTTCTGCTCCTCCTCCTCATGCAGTAAGCAGTGTAGACATACTGCAACTGCCACGCTCTGCCAAGTCAAGGCAAAATGAAGCAAGGCCTACAGCACGATAATCACAGGCAAACACTAAGCCAAGCACCTAATAATTCTGTTTCTATTCTCCAAGGCTTAAAAAGTAGGAGTAGGGCCATGTAATACAGTCTTCTATGTTGTGGAGATTTAAATGATAGCTTTATATAAGTCATCTTCAGTTCCAAAGTATTTACGTTGGATGTGTTCTATTTCTTGAAGCAGTTCTTTGGCTGTTCCATGTTGGAGAATGTTATTTAAATGTTTCAGTTCTAGAGCAGGACATTTTGCATAGTATAATCGATGCACAAAATCCTGTATAGTAGAGTGGTATGTTGCTTACATTTTGATGTGGTGGAAAGTGCTTTTGCAGGAAGTTTCTAAATTGCAGGCTAATGAATGTCATCGAAGACCAGTGTGGCTGCACACTGGACAGGAGCCCATGGTTAGTAAAGTTTGCATTCTACTTTTGTCTTTTAGTTTCACATAGTGATTGAGGAATGGTTGTAAAGATTTAAAGGATTGCTGGTTGTAAATTACAAGTTGAGCTGCATGTCTGTACACTGAACGGGTTGTTTGGGTGAAAGGAGCATTTGGTTCAAAATTTGTTGGGGAATTCTTTTCTATAAGGGTTTCTTTTGCCATAATGGTTTGTTCCACCATTTCATATACTCAACCATTATGTGTTTTTTTGTTGTTCTTGTTCATAAGCTTCTTCATTGATGTATGGTTCTGTGGTGCTTGTGTTTTGAAAAGGTCTCTATATTGACACTGCACATGTCATTCATTGATCAATTTCTTTTTAGTAGTAAAGCACTTTCAATTAGAGCTTGCAGTATTAGTCTCCTGCAGTAGTTTTTAAGGGTAGATTGTGACTTTTCAGATGGTTTTATAAGATTGTGAAGAACTCTATAGTGGAACATTTTCTGTAACATCACTTTTTTGGATTGCTTTACTGTGACTACGATAACACGTCAGATAGAGGGTTAGGTTTGTTAGTGGCCTGTTTTTGTTTCTACATAATTTTTTACTTTTGTTTTTGCAAGAGGAGCCTTATCTTCTTTACTCAAGGTTGGTTTAGTTTTGTTGGGTGAGGTTACTAGCTCTTTTCTTTTAATGTTTTCTATAATTGTTTTAGAGGTGGATGACTATATGGTGTAGATTTAATCTTATATGCTCTACTTTTCCTTTCTTTTCTACAGAGTTGCTGTTTAGTTGACATTTTGTTGTGTCTGTTGGGAAAAGAGAAAGTTTGCATTGGAAAGTTGTGCAATGTATATGCATGTATGGTGTATGGGTGTGTGGAAGTAGTTGTAGAGATTAATAGAGTGCTGTTTGATTGTGAGGTGGTATATTAGGTGTGGTAGGGTAGGTTGTGCGCCTAAGAGTCTACAGTGGTGTGATGGTGTTGGGTTAGTGAGCAAGGCAGTGGGTGTATGATGGAATCTGTAAGGTGATTGTGCTGTTTTGAGGAACAGAGTGTATGTTGAAATGGTGGTGTGTAGATGGGAATAGTAAGAGTGTGAAGGTTGGAATATAATGGGCTAGAGTGAAAGAAATGTTGGTTTGAAAAGAGTAGTCTAGGGTGATATATAGTGTAACTGTGTGGTGTAATTATGGTACATTAATGCTCTTACTTTGTTGGATGCAAAGTGTATGCATTTTTCAGATATGTGGTAATGGCAAAGTACTTTTAGTAAGCAAGGTTCATATTTATAAAGGAAGGAGGAGTGGGGGGGAATAAGTTAATGAAATTGGTGGACGGTAAAAATTGTTGCTTTTGGGAACATTTTCATGAACGTGAAGAAATGCCTATGTGCATTTATAGAAGCTCTGTAACGTTTTGTAAAAGAGAAGGAATGAGTATGGAAAAGATTTGTAGTACACTTTTAAATGGCAGTTGATATGTGGAAGTTTAATATGTTACTTGCCAATATGATGCATTCTAATCTGTAGGTGTTTATGTAGTCCTAGATTTTTTGTTTGCTTTCAGGGATGTGTAGTTCCACTTTTCCCCTTGTGAAAGTTGGAGTGCAAGTCATAGAATGTAGAGAAAAAAGTAGGACTGCACAAGCAGATGAAGATTGGAATGGGTTATGTTAGGAATCATACATGTACTGTCAATATATTAAACTGGCACACACTGAGTGACAATTACAAATGATATGATATGATAGGATATTGCCTTTATTACGTGCCTATACACAAGTGTTTCAAGGTGCGACAGGCAAGGTAGGGTAAACAGAGGGAGGACAAAAGACAATGATCTTACTAGGCCTAGTGGCATTGAGATCACCAAGTGAATGGTAGTGGAGAGGGGAAAAGTGCCAGGGAATGGGGAGGGCGGGAGAGTGCAATGCAAAAGATAAAAATAACAAGTAGTGCAGACATCCAGGTGGCAAGTGCGAAGGTTAAGTGCAGACAACAGGTGTCAAATAAGTGCGGGCAAGAAGACGGTAGGGTTACAGATACAGTCCCAAAGTGCAGAGTTGCCAGGAGGCAGTGCAACAGGGTGGGCAGGGACTTGGGACAGAATTCAGAGGGTAGCCAGGTGGCCAGTGCAGAATCAGACAGGAGATCAGCAGGGAAGAGGAAGAGAGAAGGCAGAGGCCGCTTGGATGTACTTCGCCCATGGGTTACTAAATGTATTAACCTCTCCTTTGCTGAGGGGTATGTTCCTTTAGTCCTTAAAGAGGCTTGGGCCACCCCTCTTCTAAAAAAGGATCCTTTCTCTGTTGATAATTCCTGTCCAATCACAAATGTTCCCTTTCTTCTAAAGATTCTCGACAAGGTGACATATACCCAGTTCCAGAACTTTATTGAACAAAATGACTTTCTTGTTGCTCATCAGTGGGATTTCAGAATGGGGCTTGGCAAAGAGACCACCATGTTAGGCTTTAAGGAGAACTTACTGAACATCATTGATCTGGGACAACCAGCAATTTTGATGCTTTTGGATTTGACCTCTGCGTTCGATCTTGTGGACAATGCATTATTTGTACTGCTGTAGGTTGTTCTCCCAAGGCGTCTCAATGGATCTCATCTTTTCTTGGTCCATGTAACACAAGAGTGAGTGTTAGTGACGTCTCCTCAATGCCCACCCCAATTACCTGTGGTGTTCTGCAGGAATCATGTCTCTCCACCTCCTTGTTCAATATTTACATTAACCTCTTCTTGAGACTTGTGGATGACCTGTGTGTCCAGTATGCTAATTATGCTGATGGTACCCAGGTTGTCATAAAACTCACAGGTTCCTACTCTCAGGATCTGGCTAACCTTAACTCCATCTATTCCGCAATTTATGCCTGGATGGCCAGTAATTCCTTGGCACTAAACACCAAGAAGATAGAACTCTTGATTGTGGCTTCCAGCTCTCGTTTCAAATCCTCACCAGAGGACTATAAGAGCTTCTCCATCGTGGGTAATACTATTCCTGTAGCAAAAAAGGTGAAGTACCTGGGTGTTATCCTAGATGCCAAGCTAACCATGAACCAGCATGTTGCTCAGGCTCATTCATCCTGTTGTTTGATCAACAAATTACTCTGTAATATCGTCCTTTTGTGACACATGAAAATGCAGCAATTCTTGCTAATGCTCTTGTCAATTCCTGTCTGGATTACTGCAACAGCCACCTGAGTGGCTGCTTTCAGCTCAATCTGTCATCTCTTCAGGTCTCTGAGAATGGAGCACTTCGTGCCATCTCAGGCCTCTCTAGACAAGCTCATATAACCGCTTCCAGATGGGATCTTCACCGGTTGCCCGTGAAGCTTAGAATCACCCACAAACTACTTATGCCGACTCACAAATGCCTTCTCAATCTAGCTCCGAAATGTCTTGCGGATTTCCTATTGCATTATGTTCCTTCGTGCACTCTTAGGTCTTAGAACCAACTCAAAATTGTACAGCCTGGATTTAAACTTGCCAAAGTTGGCGGACGCAGCTTTGATGTCCAAAGTCTTATTACCTGGAATTTACTTCTTTACAGCCTCAGAGTCATCCGAACAACTGTAGAGTTTATGAAAAGACTGAAGCCATATCTCTTCAACCTTCCTCCTGACTAACCTGTTGTTGCCTTGTTCTTCTCCTGCTCTTTGCTTCTGGATTTCTTGTCTTCCTCTAACTCGTTTGTTTGTCCTGTTTGTTTTCTATGTCCACGCTCTGAAGCCTATGGGTTTAGCCATTTTTTTAAATAAATAAAAATAGATTAAGAGCCCAGCAAGAAGAGCACAACAGAACACAAGACAGTAAGGTGAACAACAATCAGGTTACCAGGGCATCAAGAAAAACAGAGCAATTGATGACAGAAAATCTAGAAGAGGGAAGAACTCAGCAGAGCACAGAGCAAAACACCGCAAAAACAGAGCAGTCGACGAAAGAAAACTAGAAAAAGGAAGAGTACAGCAGAACACAGAGCAATACACTACAAAATAAAAAACCTAGAAGAGGGATGAACACAGCAGAGCACAGAGCAAAACATAGCAAAAACAGAGCAGTCATTGAGAAAAACCAAGTGGAAGGAAGAGCAAAACTTAACATGGTGCAATACAACAAGGCAAAATGAAGCGGCTAGGAGGAGAATAGGGCAAGGGGAAGGTGAGGGTAAGACCCTCAGGGGAGCAAGGACACTGGGGCCAGGCACATTGGTGCTGGCGGGCTGGAGAAGGGAGGGTGCGAGGTGCACTCAATCAGGATAGGAGATGGCCAAGGGGGTGAGCGTGTGGAACCCATGCAATCAAGGATTGCGAAGGAACACGTGGGCAAAGGGATGCAAAGGCGTGAGAGTGGCAAGGATGGAAGGGGTGGCGGGAGAGTCCGAGGAGCCACACGATCAAGGATTGTGAGGGAACACGTAGGCAACAGATGCACAAGCGTGAGCGTGGCAAGGATGGAGGGGGTGCTGAGGCATGCACGGTCACAGGATTGCGAGGGACAGCAAGGAATTAACTATGTTTTTTCATTGAATTTCATAGGTTTTTATTAGTGCTACTTAACCATAACGTCCCTTTAACAACGTTTTTTCAGTGAATTTCATGGGTTTTTACCAGTGCATGCCATTTTCCTATAACTTACTAATATCATACTTAGTCAATAAGCAATATTTTTGTCCAATTTACAAAGTTTCACCTTAAAACTCTGCCATTTCCTACCTTGTAGCATCATTTTTAACATGCCTATACACTTTTTGTAACTTTTTAAAATAATTTTGTATCTGTAGACGTCCGGGAATGTCTGACTTCATCACAGACCTTCTGGACAGGGCCACGTGACCATACGCTTGCATGCGGCATGATGATGTGTTTGCGAAGGCGTCTGCACTTCGTAATCGTATCTGTGCTTTGAAGACAGTTCGGAACTGCTTTTTCTACTGATTTAGGAACTTTCAAGTTCAAAATTACCCTTGCACACCTCCTGCACCTTTTCGTACTCATTATCCATTAACAATTTAGTACACAGTACATACTTGGAAGAACTTGATCAAAACTGCTATTTATCTTAAAAATGGCATCAGTTATTGCCATCCCTCCTCCCCAAGAGTCACCACCACCACCAGCTGGACGTCCTTCACAGCAAAGAAAGTGCAGTACTTTCAAAGCCAATGAAGAGGACCAAGAAGATGGGGTAGAGGAAGTGCCTACTTCTAACACCAAGATATAATCATGGGTGTGCCAGTTCTTTGAACTGTTGTGAGTGTACCAAAGGCTAAAGCTACCAAAGTGAAATGCACTGAGTGCAACTTTGTACTCAGTCGCAGACTACCTGGACAATACTCCTACGGGACCACCTCCATGCACCGCCACACCTAATCCAATGACCGAAATGCTCTCAGAAAGGTTGGTCCTTTCTCAGCAAGTAGTAAGCTGTCTTCCTCCACCTCATCTTCCTCAACAAATACTGTAACCACACAGCCTGATCTCTGCGGGCATTGGTGCATTACAAATAAATAAATAAATAAATAAATAAATAAATAAATAAGGCTTACGGCTATTATCATCCATTGCAGCCCCTGAAAAGGGGAATAAAGGCCATTAGCATCCATGGTTCCCAAAGCGGTAACCCAGGGTGCTAAAACATATATTTTTCTTCTTATAGCCAAGAAGGAAGGATTATTCTTCCTACAGCGGGACACCTTCGGCATCCCACTGTAGAAAGGAAGATCCTTTTCCAAGACAGCCAACATGGAAAGAGAAGGCGGGGCTCCGTACACAGCCCCTCTTCCCTTGCCATTGCTGCCTGCAAAACCCTATGAACATATTACCACGAGCACTCTTTTTCCCTTTCAAACCTATCCTACCTTCGAATAACTTTACCACATAGCGGATCCCAGGTAGACATAGCCACTTTAACACAATTTTTCGTCCCTAGCGGTCATGGCCAGTAGCCAGATTGTCCGCCTCATGACCTTATGCCATGACCCAGACAATCTGGCTACTTTGTACCTACATTATTATACTTGTCAAAAAATAAAACATGGGCGGCGCATTTGCAAAACCATGCTTCAATATCCTTGCCAATGCTTCTCATGAGTTTGCTCGAAATCCGCCCATGTTTTATTTTTTAAAAAGTGTCAAAATGTATGTACATACAATAGTCATATAACTTAGCCCCCACTTGACAAAATCCATTCAGTCTTTACACAAACACTGAAGGTTGGGTCTATAATGTTTCTCAAAACTTTTGTCCACATTCGTCAAATAGCAACATAGTTATAAGCCTTCTAAAAATGTTGAGACCCGCCTCTAATTTCGCCCCTCTTGAGAAAATCCCACCAAACTTTAGAAAACCATTAATATCTAGATCCAAAATTGTTTTGCAAAATGTTGTGTTGATTCGTCAAATGACACCACATTAAATGCCTTTAGAATATTTTGGGGCACCCCCTCTAATGTTTCCCCCTCTTAACAGAATCCCACAATACTTTGCAAAGGTTTTCAGGATTAGTTCTAGAATAAGAATGCAAAATTACATGCAGTTTCATAGAGTGGCGCAAAAGTTATAAGCCACCCAAAAACTGCTTTTCCCCAACCCTGTAATGCAGAAACAGGTACAGATGTCCTGGGACATCTGAAGTCTCCCCCGGGACATCAGGAGTGTTCGCAGACTTTGGGGGGGGGGTGTGGTGAAACAACCGTTTTTTGTCTTCTTATGGCCATATCCAATCCAATCCTCACACATCCCCAGAAATTGTTTGTTGAGTTTGACAAGTGCAATGCTGCTTTATTCTTTTGTGTTTTCACCACGCTGTCTCATCTTCCTGGTCCTCTTGATGCTCCTCTACATCATTGCGCCTTTTCCCTTGTCAGACCCTCTAGCTGGTGGTGGTGCTGGTCGCTCTTGGGTGGAGGGATGCCCATATCTGATGCCATTTTTAAAATTAAATAGCAGGCGTTCCAATACTCTTCTAAGCAGGTGCTTTCTCATGGATTGCAGATGGAAAATGAGCAAGAATGGGTCTCGGAGCTGTGGAAGGGTAAACATTTAGCTTTAAACTTCCTAGATTGGCTTAAAATGCAATTTCCAAATGTTTGTGAATCCCGGACCTGATCAGGAAGCACAGACACATTCACAAACATGTCATCACGCCGCTGTCACCACGTCAGAAGTTTGCGAATGTCAGCAAACAAAAAATGGTGTAATAAGTTGTACAAAGTTGATAAAAGTGTTTAGAACGTTAGTAGGAGGTGGGGAAAGGTACAGTT
This sequence comes from Ambystoma mexicanum, assembly GCF_040938575.1. Lineage (NCBI taxonomy): Eukaryota > Metazoa > Chordata > Amphibia > Caudata > Ambystomatidae > Ambystoma > Ambystoma mexicanum. The sequence goes on from NC_090925.1 coordinate 560,541,394, forward strand.
TTTACTTAAAACTTTATAGATTGACTGAACATAATGAAATATTGGTGCTGGGTATGTTATTAGGAACTTGTAACAAATTAAGGAGGGTCTGGTAAAAACCTATGAAATTCAGTGAAAAAAGTTTGTTAAAGGGAAATTATGGTTAAGTTGCACTAATAAAAACCTATGAAATTCAATGAAAACATTTGTTAAAGGGACGTTATGGTTATAAATAAAACCTAACAACCCTTAAAATTCGACAGTTATGGTAAGCTAAGCAACCATAACTTGCGCCATCACCGTGCCCTGCTAAGACTAACACCCAGCACATCAAAGATGACATCCCAAATGTCATTGATGACATCTTTAATACATATTTTCATTGACAAAAACGTTAGTTACAGTGGTCAGATTTAATGCAACAAAACCATTGAAATTCTGCAGGTGTGGCAAGAGCTGATCATCTTTACTCAGCATCCCCCCATTAGAGACACTGAGGATCTAATGTCGCACTGTGTATATAGCATGTATGCCTAAGCGCTTTACATAGAAAATATATGCATACAATATCGGTCAACCAGAGTTGGTACTCATTTATCGACCTCGGAAAGATGAAAGGATGCGTTGACCTTGCTGGGATTCGAACCTGTGACCTGCTGATCACACATTGATTCCAGCAGCAAGCGCTGAACGCACTGAGCTATCTATACTGGTATACTATAGTTTATTCAAGGGCCACTAGCCATGTCCTTCTGCCATGGCCAGTGAGCACAGCCATTCGCCATGCTTACTGTATATTTTATTACACTAGGTTTCTTTCAAGCCCACTCGTCATGATCTTCGGTCATGGATGCTACACATGTTGCAGCAATAGGTTTCTTTGGGGCCCACTGACCAGGGGCCCTGGTGTGCCAGTTTCTTTGGGGCAGATAGAGCCATTTCTGCCTGCCTAGTAGATGTGATCTCAACAGTTGCCCCCATATCTTTCCCCTAAATGTCCATTCCCCCAATCATTCTCGTAATAATCATGTGCCAATAACTGTGATAGTGCTAGAAAATGTAAACGTCCTCACAGGTGCACCCCATGTGCCTTTCTTCCTTTTCGTTAGGTACCCCACTCACCTTAGTTGGTTTCTACCTCCTGGCCTCCTCCCATTACTCACTTTCCCTCTTTGCTTCATGTGACACATTTACATTTCTGAATGCGTGTTGCGCTATTACCGCTGTCATCTCGTGAGATTCCCCTACTATTCTCTCGATAATGCAAAAAGGTCCAAACTGTCACTGGCTCTGCAAACCTCCCAAACTCCCCAACTACCCATGATGTCCTCTTTCCTCCTCTCCATCTGACGCGATTTCAACATTTTTCGTCCTCCAAATAGCTTGTGCATTTTTCACAACAAGCATTACAACATCACATCTGATCACCTTAACTGTCCCTTAACTAAAGGTTTCAATGAATTTCAAGGATTTGGTATAATATAGTTTATTTGAGGGCCACTAGCCATGGCCTTCTGCACCAATAGGTTTCTTTGGGGCATACTGATCAGGGGCCCTTGTATGCCAGTTCCTTTGGGGCACATAGAGCCATTTTCCCCTGCATAGTAAATGTGATCTCAACAGTTGCCCCCCATTTATTTCCCTAAATGTCCATTCTCCTGATGATTCTCGCAGTAATCACGTGCCAATTTCTGCGATAGTGCAATAAAATTAAAAAGTCCTCATAGGTGCTCCCCATGTGCCTTCTTCCTTTTCCCTATGTCCCTGAACCACATCAGTTGATGTTTACCTCCCTGTCCCCCTCCCATTACTCACATTCGCTCTTTGCTTCATGTGACACATTTACATTTCTGAACATGTCCTGCGCTAAGTAATCTTGTGAGATTTCCCCACTACTCTCTTGATAATGCGAAAAGGTCCAAACTGTAACTGGCTCCGCAGACCTCCCAGACTCCCCAACTGCACATGATGTTCTTTCCTCCCCCCATCTGATGCAATTTCAATATTTTTCCTCCTCCAAATAACTTGTGCATTTTTCATTTTCACATTCCCTGATATAACTGCAGTAATCGCTTGCATCGAGAAAAAGAAACTGCTGTTTTGTTTATTTCTGAAAAGCCTCTGTTGCAAAGCACCAAGGCAGATTAAGCTATATTTTTGGGAGAAGAGGTATCCCCCTTTCCGTGTTAAATATCTCAAAAACTACTGAACGGAATAACCCCAGACCTGTCCCAGAAATTAAGGCAACGCTTTGTGCCCAAGTTGTTTCTTATTTGGTCCAATTCCCTGCAGCAGTATTTGCTCTTCGGCTTGAAAAAATGTGGACCTTTTCTCTATGGGAAAATGAATGGGAGCAGGTAGAAAACAGGGTTTTTTGCTTTCTTAATAAAGTTTTCATTTTTTCATGAATCTTTCTCTTAATTTCAAATCTGGGGGGGAACGTGACACATTTTGTTTGCAAAATATCATCCAAATCTGTTATGCATTTCAAAGCCTATGAGCAATGGAGTTTTCGGATTTCCTATGGCTCATGTCACTCACCTTAAATATAGTGCAGTTATATATATCCATCACACGGCCTGTGGTAGCAGGTGTTTAGTTATGGTTAAGTTGCTCAACTCATAGCAAGAGCACTTTTTGGGTGGGTTAGAACTTCACTCCCCCTGGACAAATGCTTACCAAACTTTGGGAAAAAAAGTGTATGGCCCTCTCTGAATTTTTCTGGTAAATTTGGTGAGGTTTTGTCAAGGGGGCAAACTTCTAGGGGTCCCAAAAATGTGCTCACGCCTACAGCCTACTACCGCTTGATGGATTTTCACCAAATTTGCGGATTGGTCGTGAAAGCCTGCTTTTTGTAAATTTGGTGTAAATCTGTCCAGTAGTTTTCTTTAAAACGGGCTAAAAGTAGGTAAAAAAAACATTAGTGATATTTGGGTTGGGTCCGTGGACCAGCTTCCCTGTTTGGTCCACAGACGTGCAACCGAATGGCCTAGAGGGCAACGCGCTGTCCACGGACATCAGACGCCTCACTGATTGGATGGCGAAAAGCGTGTTTTTTTGGAAATGCCTTCCATTTTGGATTTGCGGACAGCAGCCGGTGTGTGCAGACATTGTAGTAAAAACATATTCAAAAACACAACATTGCACTTGTCAAACTTATCAAACCATCTGTGGGAGGTGAGGGGTGCTGAGGAAGGGATATGGCCATAAGAAGCCAAAAATCAGGCATTTTCACCCACAAAGTCAACAGACAGTCTGGATGGTCGGGTACAGTCCTGTGATGTCTGCAAGCACTTCAGATGTTCGGAGACATCAATGACATTTATGATTTCATCTTTGATATCCTGGGTGTTAGTCTTAGCAGTGTACGCTGGTGGCACGAGTTATGTTTGCTTAGCTTACCATAACTGGTGAATTACTGAGGTTTTTTCAGTTTTACTTGTAACCATAGCATCCTTTTAACAATGTTTTTTCATTAATAATTTAATAATTTGGCATTTATATAGCGCTACGAACCCTCAGGTATCTGAGCGCTGCTTATTATTACCCACGGTGTGTGGTGCTCATTTATCGACCTCGGAAGGATGAAAGGCTGAGTTTGGCCCTGCCGGGATTCGAACCTGCGTTAGCAGGCTCTGCACGGGTGTCAAAGCGAGCGCTCTACTCGCTGTGCCACTTGACCGGCATTGAATTTCATAGGTTTTTATTAGTGCAACTTAACCATAATGTCCCTTTAACAAAGTTTTTTCAGTGAATTTCATAGGTTTTTATTACTGCAACTTAACCATAATGTCCCTTTAACAAAGTTTGTTCAGTGAATATATATATATATTCAGTGAAAAGCATTGTTAAATGAACGCTATGGTTAATTTACCTTGCAACCATAACTTCTTTTGAACAACCTTTTTTGCAATGAATTTCAGATATTTTTATTCGTGCAACTTAAAACTTAACCATAATGTCTCTTCGGCAAAAAGAAATCTGTGAATTTCATAGGTTTTTATTGGTGCAACTAAACCATAACGTCCATTTAACAAAGGTTTTTCACTGCATTTCAATGGTTTTTATAAGAGAACATATTTCATCGTATGACAGCACTGTATACAAGTTAGTAATGAATTCCTCTTCTAACATGTATGAAGCGACTATAAACCTCCTTTCACAAACATATTTTTGCAGCTCATATTGATATTTGCCATTTACAGCAGTGCATGCTGGGGATGCAAGTCAATGTTGAACTGCTTAGGAGCCTGAATCTCGACCTGACCAAACTACCTGTAGGAGAAGAGACACTGGAGATGTGTAGGGAGAGATAATAGAGATGTAGGGATACTGTATATGAGGGGCAGGAAGTGAGCCATGACATTATATTCAGAGGAGGCAGTAAAATGAATACAAAAATACAGACACCAAATGAAAATGCACATTAAGCATGTTTTAAAATGATCCACTTCAGGGTGAGTAGGTCATCTGTCCAGTTTGCACTGTATACATATATTAACCAATTAACCAACTAACACGTTCCACTTAATTAATAATTCACTCTTAACAAAGCAGTTCAAAATGCTTCAGATTAAATGCCAAAGTAATGTGCTATTCAACAGTAGAATTATAACGTGCAAGCCATTTGCTGGCTGTAATTTCATTGCACAAACGGCGAAGGAAAATATGTGCAATGGTGAAAAGCTCTATTGTACCAGAGGAAATGATTGTTGCAAATCATTTCATAAAGCTATGCTTCCAGAAAAACCAGCTCGGATGATGTTTAGACATCAGAAAGAAAGGCAGGTTTTAGTTAGAGTGACAGGGCTAGCATATCAATTCAGGAGACCAAAGGGTGTGGGCAAATGTGGTACAGAGATGGCCGGGAGAGCAGCAGGCAGAGGAAGCAGAATCATGCAGTGCAAGATTTTCCATGAAGCTGGGGCCTTGAGCTGTCCTTCATGGGTGGTGGAGCTGTGCGGAATTCATGATACTCCTGTGTGCTGGTAATCCACTCCAGAGAGGGCTTTCCCCCCAGAATAACAGCGCAGAAGTCTCACATACTGGAAGTGAGTATTGGTAAAATTGAGGAGCATGTACTTATAGCTGAGTTTAAGGATTAAGTGGTCACTTTATGAACAGTTTTTTTTTTATTTAGCGTTTGCTGAATTGTAGACGGAGAAAAAAGTTGCCATGCTGTCATGCTCTTGTTATTGTTTCTTCTCTTAGACTGTATATTCTGCCATTTGCCTCGGGACCCAAGGTCTGGGTAAGATATGAAATGCAAATGTTTTGTTATGAACACAGGCTGGTCATGTAATCTAATGTAGAGGTGCTATTTTGTATTAATGTTTATACCGCATAACCTGTTTTCAAACAATGGTGCATATAATGAAAAAGCATTTTTAAAAGTGAATCAGTGGGGTTGTGTTTTTCTGTGTCTAGGTGTATTCAATGACAAAGAGGGTGTGAAATCACAGGGAAGAGCCCCAGTGTGTAAAAAAAAAGTAACACATTTTACCATGGGTGGCAAAACAGTAGGTAAAGTTGGGGGTCCTAGCAAGTAGGTATAAGTGTAAAAACGTATGATGCATGTGGGACTGGTGAATTATTCATAATGAAAAGTGTCTCATGAACAAATCTGTCCAGGACAGTAGTCCATTCAGGCAGATAAGTGACTGGAATGACAGTTAGCACTGTGGAGTTTCTGAGTGTGCGAGGCCCATTATTCTGTATTTAGAGTTGACCCTAAATAGAATATAGCCATAAAAAGGGAGCCTTGTCACCCCATGTAGGCTATCAC